>NC_083618.1:24029586-24254586 GCF_963584025.1 Labrus mixtus | reverse complement strand
TTTTGTGTGACCTTTATGCCTTTTTCTTTCAGAGACAGGACAGTGGATAGGACAGAGAGAGTGGGGAATGGCATGCAGGAAAGGAGCCCAGGCCGGACCTGAACCGACTTAGGCCTCCGCACATGAGGCGCGCTCACTAACCACTAGGCCTCCGGCGCCCCCTCGTCGCCCTTTTTTTTAGGCAACAGATTCCATGAACTGCAGCTGATGAGACAGATATTTCTGTGTCCTGCATCCTGTGGCTGAGTGTTTGTATTGGTGTATTGTATATAGGTGAACAAAGTCATTAAAGTTTATTATGAGCCACATTCACCTAACGAGTGTGTATGTGACTTCCTGTGCTTCTGCAGCCAGCCTCTAGTGGACACTCGAGGAACTGCAGGATTTTACACTTCAGCATCGGCTTCATTTTTTACAACACTGAGGTTGCCGCGTGGGACAAAACCTCGATGTCTCTCGTAGAATCAATGCAGGTTAAAAAGTCTGGATTGGTAGATGTTTTTTTTACTTATTACAAGAAAAGCAAATAAGGCATGTTGGGGATTTTGAAAAAAAAATCTTGAAATACAATGTTAATCTGGACTTCGTAGGTGTAATGAGACAAGAAATACACTTGCTAAGATTTTAGTTTTTGCAGTGTAACCTCGATGAATGTGTCATCACCATCTTCCCTTCAGAGCGCACTCACACTAGTCACAGCTGCCCCTTACCGTGCTTAAGCACGATTGTCCCCCCCCTTCCCATTCCCTCGCTGGCCCGCAGAAAACATCTTTTACGCGCTTCTTATTAATTGTATTTGGTTGCTAAGGAACCAAAGCTCTCCAAGCATCTATGAGGTGAGACTATGTCTAAGATAATTTTGTTTATTTAGCGTGCGTAGCTGCTCTTTGTTTTCCTGAGATCGGGCTTTAAAGGTTGATGCACAGACTGACATGACACCGTTTCAACACTCTCTGATGTGACAAATATTATTAAATCGGCTGATTAGTAAAACCACAATCAGGCCAGAAATAACTGTCATCCCTCCTTCTTCTTGAACGTCACACAAACCCACACATGCACAAATAAATCACAGAATGGTCCGTCTCATATTTCTCCTAGGCCCCCCCCCCCCCCCCCCCCGTGGTTCCACCTGATGGTCAGGTTGGAGAACACGTTGCACCGCAGCCTCTCTCTATATTTATTTATTTATTTATTCCATTGCTCTGCTGTCGCTCCAGCTTGTGTTTTTATGAGTGTGAACCCGCTCTCTCTCTGACGACCCCCCTCGGCATTTTATAGCCCAGATTTTTACTGCTGATGTTACTCAAGCGCCCTACAGTTTGGTGTCCGGTTCCTGCAGGTGACATCAAAGGGACTTCTGCTTGTATATCGGAGCTGTGAGACCGTGAGACTGACACGCGTGCTCCTGTCCTGTGACGGGTTTGAATGCGGGACGAGTGGAAACATTTTGTGTGGTCGTAAAGAAAGAAAACAGAAACCTGTCAACGTCTGTCATGTCTATATAAAGAAGAATAAAAGTGCGGTTACACAAAGTTGATCTTCTGGAAGTTTAGGTCCTGATCGTACGACTTGTTCCCGTCATCATCGACAATAACTCGACAGATCTCCTCTCATCGTTTACAGACGAAGAAGAAGTGTGAAAGTTTGACAGATTTGAAGCGTCAGTGATTGAACGACCTTTTCATGAGGACAAATTTAGAAAAATCTGCTCCCTCTCGTCGTCCCCCTCCCTCTTTGTTTTGTTCATTTAGTTATTTTTAAAAGAGCCTAGTCAGTCTGTAAGGTCACACGGCGACATCTTAAAATCTAAATCTATATCCTAAATATCTCATTTCACAACATATGAACCTCACTCAGCTGATAAACATCTTATTCCAAGACCGTACACGCACAAAAAATCAAAATCTTCTATGAATGCAGCGAGCGTACTTGTTGAGTGTCTTGAAATGAGATCTCGATGTCTGAATTAATTAGTGCATTCTTCAACATGCAGTATGTAGCGTCCGCCACCAGGGGGCTCTTAATCAAAACAATTACAAAAGAGGACGTCGAGGCCGAGGGGATTTGGGATTCCTGTTTATCGTTCATAAAGCGTAAAAAAAGCTGAACTTTGACCTCTGAAATAGTCGGCAATATTTCAGCCAACAGATCAAACTATCGTCGTCGTATTTCCGTCTCTCCACGACCTTTACATGAAATCGACTACTTTGGTGTAGCAAATTCTTTTTCCTTTCAAAGGTTGAAGCTAAAAAAAGATTCCTCCTTTGGGAGTTCATTTAGATTTCACTGAAAAACCAATACAACAAGCTAAAAGAGGCTCAAAGGTGACGCTGAGGAGATCGGGGTTCATCGCTGTGGGTGGCAGCTTCCACGTCGGAACGACAGCCGATCCTTTGTTGACATGAAACGATCGGTTGTTGTGACTTTAAATGTAAGTTAACTTTACTTTGAACCAGTTTTAATAACATCTGTGTGAGAGAAACTCTACCTTCGGCCGAGTCGTGTGTTTCTTTGGAAGGATGTCATTCTGCTCGTTCTTCGGCTCGTTGTCGCTAAGCCCCGCCTCCTCTCCGATCCCGCTGTCCTCCGTGTCGACGCTGCTGCTCCTCGAGCCGAGCTTCTTCTCCTGCAGCATCAGCCTCCGGTCCTGGATGACTCCACCTCCGCCTCCTGCGTTCTGCAGCGCTCTCATTTGGCGCCGCCGTGTCGGTGACTCGTTGCCCAGGAACGGCTTGCTCTGCTCCGGACCGGACTCCATTTTCCCTTTGATTGCGCTGATCAAATCGCTGCTGCTGCACTCGCTGCGTTTAGGCTGGATGGACTTTGTCACCGTGCACGCTCTGATTTTACTCCCTCCGGCGTCGCTGGGATCGGCTACGACGACTCGCGGCGTCACCGTGAGTTTGACCACGTGGTTATGTTGTTTTTCGTCCTCCTCTTCAACGGACGTCGGCATCCAGCCGCTCGGGATGGCGTCCTGCTTCTCCGAGTGGTCGGTGGCCCAGCCCTGCCAGCTCTTAGCCAAGTTAGCCACCATGGCGGCGCATTTTATCTTCCGAACGGCGCGTTTGAAAGCCTGAGGCTCCGGAGGGGGAACAGTGGAGGTTCCTCCGCTGCTCATGATGACGAGGCGCCGGGAGAGACGTCACCAGGAAGCTGATGTGTCCTTTGTTTTCCAAATGCAAGACCGTGTTTTAGTCCTTTTTAAAAACGTCTTTGTCTGAAAATCAGATGTTCAGGTGATTCAAAAAGAGAAAAGAAGTTTTCTGATTTAATTTAAAGTGTGTCTTCCAGCTTGAATCTTAAACACTCCTCACATGCGATATCTTCCCCGATGAGCTCGGGTGTAAAATCCGTCCGTCCTTTATATCCGCAATGGATGTTCAGGGAAGCATCCGGAGCTCTGGTGGCCGTCAGTCGGTCAGTGGGTGAGCGTGTCCGTGTGAAGAGTGCGAGGACTTTATCTTTAATCCCCGCTGAAGCCCCTCTGGCTCCACGGCCGCCTTTAAATAGGGACGGGTCGTAAAGGAAGTGATGTCACAGGGAGTCCACGTGAGACAGGAACGTCTGGTGTCAACACTCGTCTCACACACACACACACACACACACACACACACACACACACACACACACACACACACACAGGCTGACTGAGGAGTGGAATTTCTCTCAGTGGGACAGGGGGAACAGGTGTCCAGTGTTTTTAGCTCAGAGGTTTCTGCCCTGACACGCTGCCTTCAGCCTCTGAGTCAGCCTGCTTTAGGTGATAGATGTGTGTGTGTGTGTGTGTGTGAGTGTTTGTGTGTGTATTTATAGGGATGTTTTCATGCAGATACAGGACTAGTTATGCTTTGATCACCTCAATCAGCTGTGTGAGACTCAATTTCAGAATTGTGGGTCACTCATAAAGCATCCGGAGTGACTGTGTCTGAATGTCTGTGTGTTTGTGTGTGTGTGTGTGTGTGTGTGTGTGTGTGTGTGTGTGTGTGTGTGTGTGTGTGTGTGTGTGTGTGTGTGTGTGAATATGTGAGGATTCGATTCTGGATTAAGGTTCAGTAAATGTATTCAAGTGTTTCCTTTCTTGTTCTGCACTCATCTGAAGTTTTTCCACCTCCGGCTTCATTCATCGATTATCTCTGAATTTTGTTTCTTCGGGGTTTCGGCCTCTTGAGGTTTTCATTATGAGTCTAATTATGTCTTTGTTATAAGTCAGTTATTTCTGCTTTCAGGGACATGACTGCAGCACAAGTGGAAACAAGAAAATGAAGTCTATCTGGGTCGTAAAATGAACCAAAAAACAACAAGAACAGAGATAGAAACAAAACCTTGGTGAGAAAATAACCCGAGCTCTGACGTAAACATGAGATGAAAAGTTGCGAGTATAAATTAAAAAGTAAATATGACGGGAGATAAAAAGTAAATATGATGGATTAAGAAGTCAAAGAACTGGTGATAAAAAGTCCAAACATGACACAAAGCGTTGACATTAAGAGAGACAGAGATTAAAAAAGAGCAAGAACACCAAAACATATTGAGATAAAGTGTCAAAAAATGTGATATCAATATCAAAATTGCTTTAATAACCTTTCAGTTGGGGCGCTGGTACCATGGATGGTAGTGCACGCACCCCATGTAAAGAGGATGTGGTCCTAAGGGGGTGAGGCCCAGGTTCAGGTCTGACCTGTGGCGCCTTTCCTGCATGTTGTTCCTCACTGTCTCTCTCTCTTCCTGATTTCTGACTCTCTCCACTGTCCTGTCTCTAAATAGAGACCCAAAAAGACCAAAACTCAAACCCTTAAAAAAGAAAATCCTTTCAGTTAATGTGGTTTGTTGATTGGAGACGCAGTAATCAGGCCGCTTTGGACGCCCGTCAGTTTGATATGAGAGCAGCTATCAGGTCAAATCAACAGGTGTTGCAGCGATGGAAGCGGGCAAGAGAACTGGTTCAGATAGAAGTGATTGTACCCGACCTAAAAAGCCTCTGCATGTTTCTAATAAGCTCCACGAGCAGAAACGTGCTCAAACTAGGATCAATATTGAAGATGCTTTTGAAAAATGGAGAGAGGTTAGAACACAGAAAGGTTTACAGACCGATGAAGAGCTGGCTAAACACTGAAGCTTCAGTGTCCACCACATGGCGACCTGCGTGAGCATCAACTCTAGAGAGGAGGGGGCGGGGGGACAGCTCTCTACAATGTTTAGGATTTAGACTGCAGTACCCATTTTAAACACTATGAGTCAGAGTTACATACTGCTCCTTTAAGACGGTACAAAAATACAAAGTAAAAGCATGAAAAACTTTTTTCGAAATGCGTTGTAGAGTCAGAATGAAGGACAATGAAATGAGAGGAAATACATTTTGTGCTCCACTTCTTTTAAAAATATATTTTTGTGATTGTTAAGACAGATCTAAGAGAAGGTCTGCTAATGATGTTTGTCCCACGTTAGTCCTGATTTAGAGCAGACAGTGTGGGAGGATGTGGACGTGTGTAAATGTATTCTGCTCTGTTTGTTTGTGTCGATCTCTAATGAGTCTGTTTGTGTTTGTAATGAACAAAAGGAACAAAGTGAAACCTCTAATGAACCTGTTTGTTTCTCACTGTTTATTCCCCAGTCCTTTCCCCTCTTGTGGGTTGTTATGTAATAAACAGAGTGTGGTCCGAGTGTGCGTCTCATTAGTCACAGCTCTGATCAGCACAGAGCGAGGTGTATATAAAACCAGCCCAGTGTCTGCTGATTGACGGGCAGAATGACGGGCTGAGAGATTTACCGTGAGATTAAATGATTAATGAGCTGTATCCAGGCATTAGTGATTATTAAAAGAAATTAAATGAGATGTTTCAACAAGGAAACCTGAAATACTTTCTCATTATTATTGCTGAAATCCTAATAAATATTCATCTCTGTCTAAAAGTCACCAGAGAAGAACCGAGCGTCAGTTTGTTTTATTGGTCCATCCATCCATCCATCCATCCATCCATCCTTTCATCTGTCCATCCATCCATCCATCCATCCTTTCATCCATCCATCCATCCATCCATCCTTTCATCCATCCATCCATCCATCCATCCATCCTTTCATCCGTCCATCCATCCTTACATCCATCCATCCTTTCATCCGTCCATCCATCGACCCATCCATCTATATGTCTACCCATCCATCCATCCATCCATCCATCCATCCATCCATATGTCCCACCGTCCATCCATCATCCTTCCATTCATCCATCCATCCATCCATCCATCCAACCATCCATCCATGCATCCATCCATCATCGATCCATCCATTCATCCAACCATCCATCCATCCAACTATCCATCCATCCATGCATCCATGCATCCATCCATCCAACCATCCAACCATCCATCCATATGTCCCACCATCCATCCGTCATCCTTCCATTCATCCATCCATCCATCCATCCAACCATCCATCCATGCATCCATCCATCATCGATCCATCCATTCATCCAACCATCCATCCATCCAACTATCCATCCATCCATGCATCCATGCATCCATCCATCCAACCATCCAACCATCCATCCATCCATCCATCCATCCATGCATCCATCCATCCAACATCCATCCATCATCCACACATCCATCCATCCAACCATCCATCCATCCATCCATGCATCCATCCACACATCCATCCATCCAACCATCCATCCATCCATGCATCCATGCATCCATCCATCATCCAACCATCCATCCATCCAACCATCCATCCATGCATCCATCCAACCATCCATCCATCCATGCATCCATCCATCATCCACACATCCATCATCCATCCATCCATCCAACCATCCATCCATCCATCATCCACACATCATCCAACCATCCATGCATCCATCCATCCATCCAACCATCCATCCATCCATCCATCCAACCATCCATCCAACCATCCATCCATCCATCATCCACACATCCAACCATCATCCATCCATCCAACCAACCATCCATCCATCCAACCATCCATCCATCCATGCATCCATCCATCATCCAACCATCCATGCATCCATCCATCCAACCATCCATCCATCCATCCATCCAACCATCCATCCAACCATCCATCCATCCATCATCCACACATCCAACCATCATCCATCCATCCATCCATCCATCCATCCAACCATGCATCCATCCATCATCCACACATCCATCATCCAACCATCCAACCAACCATCCATCCATCCAACCATCCAACCAACCATCCATCCATCCAACCATCCATCCATCCATGCATCCATCATCCACACATCCAACCATCCAACCAACCATCCATCCATCCAACCATCCAACCAACCATCCATCCATCCAACCATCCATCCATCCATGCATCCATCCATCATCCAACCATCCATGCATCCATCCATCCATCCAACCATCCATCCATCCATCCATCCATCCATCCATCCAACCATCCATCCAACCATCCATCCATCCATCATCCACACATCCAACCCTCATCCATCCATCCATCCATCCATCCATCCATCCAGTAGTATGGCAACCTGTAAAAGTGCATTGATGAGTTCACTGGTTCTTGCTTTCTGTCCAAGGCTGCAGACCTGCTGAGCAGGCGATGAGGAGATGAGACACACCTGACCTGGGCCCGATGTGCCTCATGCTTACATCAGAGCAGCAGTCGGTCTTTGGGAGACTCAGAGACTCCTCTGACCCACACATCTTTGTTTTTTTTGTTTTTGTCTTTGGTGTACAGTACAGCACATCTCCACACACCCACACCTCACACAACTGACTTTACAGAGTCTTCAAATCTACATAAAAATAACCAAAAGAGCCAAAACACCCACCCAGCCGTACGCTCTCAAAATAAAAGTTTACAAACCAATCAATCAATCAATCAATCATTATTTGTATAGTGCTTTACGAAAGAGCAGGTAGTAAGCCTTAGTTATGTTATAGACGAATAATGGGATAGTGGGGAGATGGGATAAGATGCAGGAAGGGTTTCTTCTTTGTATTCCTCTTGTTCCTGTTCCTGTCACTTCTTCACTGCTGACGTGGAGGTCGGAGCAGGCTGTGCATGAACGAGGACGGCGGTGGTTGAAGGACGACACAGTCTGATGGTGGAGGCTGGGCGTCAGGGACGCCGGGTGGTAGTAGAGCCCGAACACCTTGCTGAAGGTTTGGGGAGCAACGTCTACTCAAGGGCCCGGTCTCTGCTCCTGGGTCACTTGGTCCACATCCAGTTTTTTTATAAACAGTCTTTTATCCGTATGACTTTTTCTGGGTTTTATTTCTAAATTAAGACGTCACACGCTCGACCGCATAAATCAATGAGAGGTGGTTTTTAATTTAGTTTATTTATGTAAGAAACACACAACAAGTTCTGTGCACCACTGTCAAAATGAAGTATCTCTCTTCCTCTCTCTCTCTCTCTCTCTCTCTCTCTCTTCCTCTCTCTGTCTTCCTCTCTCTCTCTCTCTCTCTCCCCCGCTCTCTTTCTCTCTCTCTCTCTCTCGCTCTCCGGTGGGTGTTTAAAATAACCCACCGGAGGCCGAACCGTCACCAGCTCAGGTTTCAAATCTGTGTGTGTGTCTGTGTGTGTGTGTGTGTGTGCTTAAGTTTTCCGTCCTCACGCCAGCAGCTGCCTCACGTGCACGCTCCCACGGCCCGCTGTGCAGAAATAGACGTGCCTGGCAGTTGAAGCAATGAGAAAGTTGTGAGGACTGAGTGTCATGATCAGAGTATTTAAACCTGATTTAATCAGAGCAAAAGTTATTTTTACATTCAATATGAACTTTGAGTCACTCGCTGAATAACAATATAACGTGTTGATCCTGACGAACATGTGAAATATGTTTGATCACCTGCAGCACACTCCGTCTCGCAGGCTGGATACACACGGGACGATTTTCAAATCTTAACCGATTAAATAAAAACATGGAGGTTTATAACAGACACAAGATCTCACAGAATCTCACGTGATCAAACGGGACTTCAGAAGAAAAACAAACATGGTGAACAACGGACGTGGTCACTTCACGGTGATGCAACATCTGTTTGGTGACACTTCCCGGGGTGCTCGCTCCCATTGGCCGTTGGAAGTCTTCCATCAGAGGCAGCTCGATCTGGAATTCATTAAAATCGAACATGTTTGATATGGGGCTGTCGCCTCACAGTGAGGAGGTTCAGCGCTGTGATTGGCTGGTGTAGCCCCGCCTCTCGCCCAATGACAGCTGGGATCTGCTCCACCCCCTGCGCCCGAGCGGGCAAAGCGGTCGGATGGATGTTCTATACGACTATCAGGAGCAGTAAAACGATCGTATTGACGCCAAACACTTGAGGATCATTTGGACTAACACTCGCCAATCAGGCCTTAAATCATCTATCGTGTAGCCAGCCTTATGGTATTTCATCTGTTGCTCACTGAAATGAAGACTCTTGCTAAGGTGAAACTGACAAAGAAAAAAAAGGTGACAGCAGGAAAAGTATTTATTGGACAAATAACGGGGCGCTGACAGCCAAGCGGTTTGGGCGCCCCCCATGTGTGGAGTCCGTTGTCTTGTTATCCTACATATTGGTTCTTTAAAAAAAAGTTCCCTAAACTTCTAGACTCCTTTCCCAAATTCTTCAAGTCACCTCAGGAGACAGGAAAAGGAAAAGAGGATCTAATGACTCATTCAGCGTCTGATCACTGAGGTCATTTCTCCTAAAGCGTGTTCTGATGACAAACTGCTATTTGTGTCACAACAGAACACAGTTTCTATATTTTGCCCGTGTGTGTTTATCTCCTGCATAATTTGTGTATTTGTGTCTAATTGGAGGACGTCTTTTTCTGTGCATGCTGACGCCATCGCTGCAGGATGGCGGGCGGAGCCAGGAGAGCGATGTCATTACTTTGTCTGTTCCTCTGGACGAGCAGAGAGCAGGTCCTGGCAGAGTGAGACCCACACACTGCGACCGCACACACACACACAGACACACACACACACACACACACACACACATTCTCTGACACATAACCTGGAGCTGAGTCCACGCAGCTACATTTCTCACTGTTAAGATAACGCTCATAGTCATACATGCAGGCAGACAGTGCATGAATGTGGCGTCCAAATCTCACTGCGAGGAGACAGATTGGAGAGGCCATGTGTGAGGCAAACAAACATTCCTCATGCTGCTCATGGTGGCCATGACATCATTGGGCAGCCGTGGCGATGAGCAATGTGAAAAAGAGCAACTGTCCCTGGATCTCGACCATTTGACTCTAAAGACTGGACAGCGCGTCGTCTCGCCTCAAGTGAAGCCAAAATCTTAAAGGTCACATATTCTCCTCCTCCTCTTCAGTATAGATAAGTCTCAGAGCTCCTCAAAACATGTGTGTGAAGTTTCTTGTTCTAAATCCACTCCGATCCTGTATTTGATCATGCCTATAAACCCCTCTATTTCAGCCCTGCTCAGAACAGGCTGTTTCTGTGTCTGTACCTTTAAATATGTAAATGAGCTGTGTCTGACCACGCCCCCTCTCTGGAAGGGCTTGGGTGTACTCTGGCTTTCTCGCTCCATGTCCTATTGTTTACGGTGAGAAGGCAGAACAAACACCTAGCTGTGGGAGTGTCACCCACCTGGGGGAGGGGCTACTGCCCTTTGTGATGTCATGAAGGGGAAATCTCCAAACGGCCTGTTTGAGCACACATTTTCTGAAAAGTGGAGCAGGCAGGAGACGGAGAAGATGGACTTTTCTCATGATTGGAGTAGCTGGTTGGTTGGTTCCAGTATTAAAAATGTTGAAAAAAGGATTTTCTGAAATGTCAACGCTCACTGTGGACATAGGAGCATTGACTAGAGTGGCAGCAAACTTCGGCGCCGCTGAAGGACTGCGGCGTGCACGGAGTAGGTGGAAATTGGGGGTAAGGCATGTTTTGCATACTCATGGTGGTCTGCAGGTCTTCAAGGAGGGAAAGGTCTTCTCGTCGCTTTGCACTGAGAAGCTTAGCTTTAAGTCTTGGTTATATATTTGTTATATTTGGGTTTTGTGTCGAGGTTAGGTGGGAGGCGTTGAACGCTGCTGCGTATTTAACTTTCATTTACGCCATTTAGCGGGCGCCAGAGGACGCGGAAGTGGGACAGCAGCAGATCAGAGCATGAAGCTGCGTTCACAGGCGCAAAGAGCCCGAAATAAACCTGACAGGCGTTCTTCAGCTCTGCACTCCTCGCTCTGTTCCCTCTCGACTGTGAGTCTGACACAGCTGAGTCACACAGACGGTGTGTGTGTGTGTGTGTGTGTGTGTGTGTGTGTGGAGAGCTCTCAGGTGTGTTATCACCCGTCTGAGTCAAACGACAAACCTGAGAGGATCAGTCAGCTTCAGTCTCATCTCTTTGAAGTGTGTGTTCTTATTTCCTGCAGTATGCCCCCGTCCTCCTCTACAATCTCACACTGATTCAATTAAACCTCACAGACAGACATCGACCAATCAGAGCAGCGTCCTGATAATAATGCTGCTTCATTACTTTCCCGTCTTTCTCCCTCGCTGTCTTTCTTTATTCTAAATTAAGAGAAACATTTTTCTTCCTCTGTCAGCGTGCAACAATTACCGCTCCGTATTGTATTCCTCCTCGCGACCATCTGCAGAGGCGGGCCCCTCGTCTTCTTCTCGCCCTCTTTACACTTGCCATCAGTTCCGCACAGCTTGCCTTCTCGTGGACCTCCTGCTGCCGTTTGGATGATAGAGCTGAGGAGCCGTTTCTAAAACTTCCACACATAGAGTGCACCATTTCCATCGACCTTCTCTTTCTCGTCTGCCCGTTTCTCTGTTTCTCTGCTCGTCCCTGTGTCACATGGTGAAAGATATTCATGTGAGCGTCTGTTTATAATCTCATGTGTGATCTGTTTGACCTCTACCTGCAGACGTTTTTAGCACACACTGCAGACACAGGCCATGTTTGTGCGTCTTCAGTGGCTGATTTCACAGTTCAGCGGCGATCGATCAGCTGGGTCAGAGTGGACGAGGTGAAGGTCAAAGTTACTGTGAGCATAAAATAAGCTTGTTGTCTACAAAGACACCTCTCTGCAGGGTTGGTAATCTGTCTCAGAGCGGCAGCTACGGTTAGCATCTTTTAATGAAAAGGCAATCTGCCAGAGCAGACACGTTAAGCCTTGGAAGGAGCAGAGTCGCAGTTATCGGAGCTTAAAGCCAAACAAGAGTGAAAGTTCACAGACCTGTTAGTCCATACGTTTACATGCAGTTAGAAAAAGTTAGTCTGACTAAATCTCTTCAGATGCATGTAAACATGTCAGTAAGTTCTCAAAGTCTGACTAACACATCTAGGTAACGTGGAGGGAGATCAATGCAGAGTCCCCTCAGAGTTCATTAAGTTGTGTTCAGGGACAGGCAGAGGTCCGTCAGGGTGTTTCAAAGGATCCCAAGATGGTTTCAGGAGCTTTTGCCAGAGTTGGAAATCGTGATAAGAGAGTGGGGGACGACATGCGGGAAAGGAGTCTCAGGTCGAACTCACGGCTTGAAAAACTAACTACCACATACGTGTGTGCTGTCTGTCAGCGCCATGTGGCCATGTTCGCTGCCACTCCAGTCAATGCTACTGTTTTAGCATCAAACGTCCGTCTCCAGAGAACGACCCGGACAGGAAGTCAGACAAGGAAACGCACAGAACTTCTGGATAATTTCAAAATAAAACACAATATACAGAGTAACGCTCTTATTTTCCCTCACTTCATCAACATAACGTCTAAATTGGCACAGAGTGAACAACAAATCATCCTCAGAAAGACAAAGCTAAAGATAAAGATAAACTTTATTGATCCCCCATGGGGGAAATTACTACATGGTGTTTGCAAGTTTTTTCTTTTTATTCCCACGTCATCTTGTAGTTCTCCTCTAATTTTGTAGTTCTCTTGTGATCTTGTAGTTCTCTTGTGATCTTGTAGTTCTCCTGTGATCTTGTAGTTCTCCTCTGATCTTGTAGTTCTCCTGTGATCTTGTAGTTCTCCTCTGATCTTGTAGTTCTCCTGTGATCTTGTAGTTCTCCTCTGATCTTGTAGTTCTCCTGTGATGTGTGTACAGCTGCTCATGGCTGCACTCACGCTCCAGAAACAGACCCATTGGGCCGTCTGACAGAGCAAAACTATGGCCCTGACAGAACGCAGTGTGCATGGACTGTGTTGAATTTGGCCGTTACTCCTGTCCATTTCTTGTTCTTGTGAACGAGATATGGCATGAATGCAAACGTGAGGTGGAAGTTATTTGCAGTTTATTAAAATCGACGCAAACAACAAATAATTGCAGAGTTAGAAAGACTCTGCAGTTTTTTTGCTCTCAGGGAATTAAAATCCACAGTTTGCCAACAATCATTTCCTCCGTCTCTGACCTCCCCTCCCCTCGTTTCCTCCTCTTTATGTTGTGATGTAGAAAATGAATCCACGATCTTATCATTGAGATGAATGCATTATTCTAGAAACAGCATCCCCCAGTTAGTGAGTGTGTAATGACGGAGGCCGTTTGATGACACACACACACACAGTCGTAGCGGCCTGTAAGTGCAGCAGCGCTGTCACATCCAAACTCATTAGATAATGGAGCTAATATTGTGATGGAGCAGATAACGCTGCGCTCAGCTCCTCGCCGGAAAACACAATGTGGAATATATAGATTTAATACATTTCCTGGACGGCTGCGCGATTTGCAAGAAAGGCAGCGACAGTATTTCAACATGATTGCGAGCATTTAAAAACATCTTACAGAGGCATATTCTTTAAAAAAAAAAAAAAAAAAAAATCAAGAATGAGTACGAGGTCAAACGAAGGGGCTGCTAAGTCATCGTCTTTGCAGAGCTGCACGCCGTCTTTTCTCTTGCATCGCAGGAAATATGCTGTGATGAACAGCATCAGCGGTGTCTGTGAATGTAGAATAGAAAAACAGCAGATCTATGCACATTATAAGCATGCCTTATAGAGCAGCAGCTGCTCTAACAAGCTGTGTAATAAATGATCCTCTCATTCTGCAACAAGCGCCGCCGCGCAGAGGAAATATTGCTGCTGTCAGAAACGGTTTTAACATATTCATCACGTGCAGCATCTCGTTTTTTTCCCCGCTTGCTCGTTGGTCTGCGTCTCTCTCGCTTTTTTAATGAGGAGCTCATGTTGACATGCACAATTACGTCTCTTGGATCAGAGCTCCTCCTAATAGTTTGGAGAAGTGACAAGTTGAGATGAATTATGCTTCTTCACACACACAGTCTCACAGTGTTCCTCGCTGTCCGCCAAAGGAGGGTTTTAATCGCTCCCATTGTGGCTCAAAGCATGACAGTAACAGTCGACTTTATCGAACAATACGGGTGATTTATAGTTCAGACGGTTAATCATGATGACTTTAGTGACCGCTGAACGTTTTCTTTGGCCGCACCACGAGAGCCAAATCTTTGCTTTCTCAGTGAAATATCCTAAAACCACCGAACTGCTGATCTGAATCTTAAGGTTAAAGGGCCGATATGTAACTCTGATTCCAAGGGCGTTTTGTTTTCATCCTCCATTTACAATAATAATCCCATCCACACACGCTCAGTCCACATGAAAACACAAAATGCACTGTTACGGCGATCATGAGCACGCCAAGTCAACATCGTTGTCCTTGATATGCATACCTTTTCATTCCTCTGCAATGACCATTTCATTTTAACATTTGTCCCACCACCCAACGTCCAACCGGGTCTCGTCCTAATCCTCGAACATTGGCGTTGGGGGGTTTATTTGGTCGGAGTGTTTGTAAGTCAGAATGTGGTTATGGTACCAAATTTCGCCACAAGGTGGTGCCTCTGTTATGTTTTGAGTTTGTGAGAGAGAAAGTCTATCTCTAACATCCATCTTGTATATGTGGAAGATCTTGAGACGAATCTGAACTCAGTGACGAGTTGGTGCAGGATATCTATGTTCATGTATAATCAGTGCATATAGCGCCGTGGAGACCTGGCTTTGCACGGTCGATAAATTATTGTAGAATAAAAGTGCCATGTGGAAATCCCCCACTCTATTGTCTGTCAACTACCTGATGCTAACCCAGTAACTTCTGCTAATTGCTACCTGCCACAACTGCCTCCTGTACCTGTTACACGAAGCAGCAGTGTCCTCCGTCGTCCAATCAGGCGTCTCTGCTCGTCCACATAGTGGGAGAGTAACTGTGTGTGTATGTGTGATTGTGTGAAAAGTCCAGTTAGCATCGTTAGCACCAGCGCTAGTTTGGTGACGTCTGCCATCGCACTAATCTCATTTCAACTAAAGAGACAGCGTCGCACGATGACGTCACGTGGAGGAGAAACCGACGCACAGCATGACGTTACAAGAACAACACTCTGTTTTCCCCGTCTACACAGAAACACCGTAAACAGAGTTTCTGAACATCTTTTTTTTTTTTTTTTTTTTTTTTAAGATTTATTTTTGGGCTTTTTGTGCCTTCAATGGAGAGACGGGACAGTGGATAGAGTCGGAAATCAGGGAGAAAGGGAGAGTAGGAAATGACATGCGGGAAAGGAGCCACAGCCCGGATTCAAGCCCGCTTGGGGTGAGCGCACTAACCACTGCGCCACCAGCGCCCCAGAGTTTCTGAACATCTTCACCCTGGAAGGAGTTTTACTAAAAGAAAGTTTACAGAGACCTGAAACGCTGTTTGTGTACAAAAGGTAAAAACGCACAGACAAAAGCTAGGTGTTCAAAAATAGACGCCTACATGTGGACGAGGCCTCATTCTGTGTGTTTTTCTTCTGTCTGTTTTAGTTCATCGTCTTTCAACCTGTGTTTCTCGACTGTTGATTTTCCTCATGGATCCTTGTTGTTTTTCTTCTGCTGGATTTTTATGAAGTTTTCTTTTCTGCACGTGTTCTCCCTTTTCTCAGCGTGACAGAAAACACTTTGTTAATGTAACTTGTTGGATTGTTACCGCTGATATCACCCTTTACATTCGGCCCCTGTGAGTTCCTTCTCTCCTCCAGTGCTAATTAAAGCTCTGTGTAACCCAGCCGGGTGTTTCTGAGTTATTCCTACTAATTGGACCAAAAGCTCAGGTTGATATTGAAGCAGACATGCTGGGAATAACCAGAGTTCACAGAAACCTCATGTACTAATGACGAAGGTCTAAAGAGGGCAACGATGTCAGCCAGGTGTGCGCTAATGATGCATAAAGCAGTGAAAACAGCTGAGATTGTTTTTATTTATGTTTTCAGTCAGGTCATTGTAACTGAAGCACAACGGGAAGTGATGTTTTTACAATATTCACCATCTTCACTGTGTGCAGTTTGACACAAAGGTCACAACACTGAGCAGGAATAAAATAAATATCCAGGTTTCTAAATAAAGTTTCCTGCATTCAAACTCTCCCCAGCGACGAGCCATTTGTGTTTCCGCAGAGCCGCTTCTCCACGGAGACGAGCTGCTGGCGTCCATTAGTTTTCAGTGTGTCATCCTCTCCACCAATAAGAAGACGAATAGGGTTCGGTCTCAGCTGTGAGGAGCTGACACTCCTGATGTATTAATAAGTCTGGACGACGAGCTCTTCTTCATCGTTACGAGACACATTCTCACATATCGACTGATCTGCCGCCATGCAGGTGTGAATCATAGGAATCATACACTGTATATAAGGAGTGGTGACTGTGATGTTTCCCGTTGGTTTGTGGAGTCAGAGGGGAGAACTTTTGGACAAGACGGTGGAGCTACAGAGGAATGAGGGGTTAGTTAACACCAGTAAATGTATTAATGTTTGAAGCCAGGGGCACGGGTGGCGCAGTGGTCAGTGTGCGCGACCCATGTATGGAGGAAATGGTCCTCCAAGCGGGTGGCCCAGGTTCAAATCCCACCTGTGGCTCCTTGCCCGCATGTCATTCCCTAATCTCTCTCTCCCTGTTTTCCAACTCTATCCACTGTCCTATCTCTCCATTAAAGTCACAAAAAGCCCCCCCCAAAATATATTTGAAGCCTGAGTGACGTTGCCCGTCTGCTCCTGCAGGGGGCACTGGAGTCCCATCGATGGCGGTCTCCATGCTGGAAATTCTGTCTCAGTCTAACTTTCAGTCAACCTAACGACAGGCTGAGAGCTGGAGCTGAACCGGGTTTTAAACCAAATCCGAAAACGTACACATGGAATATGTCCCACAACCAAATACACCTACAGAGAGAACTACAAGATCACAAGAGAACTACAAGATCACAGGAGAACTACAAGATCACAGGAGAACTACAAGATCACAGAAGAACTACAAGATCACAAGAGAACTACAAGATCACAGCATAACTACAAGATCACGAGAGAACTACAAGATCACAGGAGAACTACAAGATCACGTGGGAATAAAGAGAAAAACATGTAAACAACATGTTTCTTTGTCTTTCTGAGGATGATTATTGTCTGTATATTGTGTTTTATTTTGAAATTTATCGGACGCCCTGTGCGTTTCTTTGTCTGACTTTATAGATATGCTTGGTTTCTCTTTGCAGCCCTCTGCAGACCCGGACGTCCTCGTTTCCTCCTCAGCTGCAGATTTTAAAACCTTTTGTACAAATAAAAGAGAAGGAAACTGTTGAAAGATCAGAAAGAGTTATGCAATTGTTGAATTTATTTATTTTTTTAATTATTTTATTATCATTTAATTATTTTATCATTTAATACATAGGTCATAAAGTCATAACCTTTTTCTGCTTTCAACATTTCCTGTTAAACTTACACACACTCGTAGTGCCTACGCACCTGTGAGGTCAGGATAAGTGTGCCATACATTGAAACAAAACCACATAGGAGCTCGTAGGCGTATAGCATTTCTGTGTATCTGCTCGGTTCACAGTCTTCGAGCTAAAACCACATATGACCTTAATATCTCCTGGGTTATGAACTTGGTATGACCTGTGGTTGCATCAAACGTGCATTGTTGAGGTGTTACAGGATCTTGAAAAAAAATAGACTTTTCGGCTATAAAAACCCTGTAGAACATCTGATCGAGGTTATTTTTTGCTTTGCTGAATGAATCCACGTCACTCTGACTTTTGAAACCCCATTTTGGCACTTAGTCTCTGAGACCGAGATCTTTTAAAACCTCAAGTGTCTACACTCACGGGTTTAGACTTTGATCTTTGTGTTTTGCTTTTCTTTTCCATTTTTATATTTTTTACTTTTACTGTTTTGTATTTGCATTTGGAATATCATTTGAAATTTTTAAATACATTTTCAGAAACTTTTTGAAATCATTTTCTGACTGAAATGATTCACACCACAAAGACTGGGAGTTCCCCTTAAGGACCCCGTGTACCTCAGAAGGTAAGGTTTGAGCAGTCACACCACGGCACACTTCTACTGACTTTTAATACACATTCCATACACACCTAACATCCTAGTGAGGGGAGTTCACAGTTATTCCCCGTCCGGGGGGTAATCTAGAGTCCTATATCAGGGGTTATTCTTGAATCTAATTATTCTAGAAATGAATGTCAGGCAGATAATCCTGGGGCTGTGATTATAACTTGTTCATCCGTCCTCCAAAGGGTGTTAGTGGAATAATTTTTACATAGCTCCTTCCACTAGGAAATAGTAGACTAGCAGGTTGGTAGGGAGCGAGATCTCATTTAGTTTTCTAATTAGTTAACTAATGTGTGGTGAGCTTCCGTTAGCTAGAGTAAAGTTATTCACCCCTTTTTGCATGTCCAGGACATGCTACAGACAAACTGCTCTGACCAAGATTACTAAAATAAAGAGTGACTGTTTTCTCTGTGGGGTTCTTTTAGTACGTGCATGTTCAAATTCATGTATATTTCAGTTTGCTGCTTTGACTTTGGCTTCATTCATAATTAAAACCACATGAATCAGCGTGTCAGTCAGCGCTGTAATGTGAAGGGCTGAATGACATTTTAACGAGTGCCGGGCTATTCTGGGGTCAGAGCGACCGAGCAGGTACCCACTGTCATCACTCACTCAGAACAATTAATTATTCTTCTGCCATACTCTTCATGCTTTGGCCCGTCCTCCTCAGGGCAGAGAGTCATTTTAGATCCCGGTATGGAATATAAATATCATGGAGAGATATGATTTTACAAGCCGAGTCAATGATGTATAAACACAAGAGGTGTAAAGATAAACCAACTTTAACGTTAAAGGAGCAATATGTAACTCCAGGGCCGGCTCTAGCCATTTTGGTGCCCTAAACGAGATTAGGATTTGGCGCAACCCCCCAACCCCCCCCCTTTTTCGAAGCCTGTCAAGGCTTGGATCTTTTCATTATTTAAAATGTAAAAACCGATCGCCTCTTACTTACTTACCTGTCGCTCTCTCTCTCTCTCTCTCTCCCCCACGTCCAATGCGCAGCACAGTCAACAATGCTCACATGATATGGAACCCCAAGTGCAGGTGCTTCGGCGGCGCCCCTCCCCCATGTGGCACTCTAGGCGACCACCTATATGGCCTATGCCAAGAGCCGGTCCTGTGTAACTCTGACACCTAGTGTTTATCTTGTTGATCAATTTTATGAGTGCCGCCAAATTTTCTCGCGCCAAAGTCGGTCAACCCATCCCAACTTATCTGCTTATTGAGTTCCTGAATCGAGATGAAGAAATGCTTTGTAGGCCGCAGAGGTTTGTGGATCAGATGTCTTCATCATAAATGATGTTTCCTGTGCCCGACCAGAGCGGCCTGGTCTGGATCAGACAGTTAAAAATGTTAAATAGTCAGCCGTGTTGTAGCATGAATACTTGTCAGTTTGGAGGGAAGGTTTCTGCATTTGTACTTTATGAGACATGAAACAGCTTGGTAGTTAGGCCTCAATTCTCATATTCAAAAAGGCTTGTAAAGAGTATTGCAAAAGAAGACAAAAAGGGAGATGATGCAAAGATAAACATTTGAAACTGTGACATTTTCTTTGGCTACTTGCAGCTCGTTACAGGTTAGCTAGCAGAAGATGACGCAGAACAACAGACTGCCCAGACTGAGCAGAAACAATGACACCCGACAGCAGAGCGACGCCGGAGTCAGAACGTTCAGACTTGTTGCTGATTATTTTTAGATCGTGTGGAGCCTGCCAACAGGATGTTCTCGTTGGAAGTGGCCATGTTGCAAGCGACATGTTGTTATGTCATTTGTCTGGATGGACATTTTGTGCCTTCAGACTCTGATACTTACAGCGAGTTTTTGAAACTGTGAATGTGCAATGGGGAAAACCTCTTAGGCTGGCTAAACACGGGGTGATTTTTTAAAATCTTAACCAATGTTTCAAACGTGGAAGACCAAAAGGACCAGAAGGACACTTTCAACCAATTTTTAACATTATAATCCTCTGATCGCACACACTAGACGACTCGGCCAGACTGCAAGAGCACACTCCTGCCGTTTGTAGGAACGATGATCAAACGTGACTATAGAAGAAACAACAAATATGTTGGATGAGCAACTTTGTCAGCTGGCTGTCCTGGCATGCGTTCTGTTTTGCAGCCTATTTTTTCAATATTACACGCTCGAGTCCAAATGGCAACCTCCAGTGTTGGAAAATGAAGCCAATTCAGAAAATCCTGCAGTTCCTCGAGTGTCCACAAGAGGCAGGCTGCAGATCCTAGAGTGTCCACAAGAGGCAGGCTGCAGAGGCAAGTCCTCATGACGGAGTCTTATCCCCAAATACTTAGCACATTTATTCTCTAAGTTGTTAAATAAGTAATTGTTCATTCTTAGTCTCTCCTGATTGAAATGCGGACATAAAAATCACATCAAAATGAGCAAACACAAACGGTGGGTACAGAGAGGAAGTAGAACTGTTATGATCTACGTCTGTGAGGGGAACGCTGCTGACAACCAACGTAAACGAGCTGCTGAGGAGGAAACCTTTACCGACCACCTTGTGTGACCAGTGCAGGTTCTCGATCTGTTATCACCTTATTTTTATATCAAGATTATCACTAAGATTACATTAATGTTCCTCTTTGATCTCATGATATTTTTATTTTTTTTTGCACAAATGATCGGACTGAATGGACTTTTAAACACGATCATGAAGTGTGCACTTTCCCGACATGTGTCGTGTTTGTCGACTTGTTTGTTTTAAGTCCGTACCTGGGTTTGATGTGTGTCTGATTCAAACACCTTATAATCATAATATTGAGTCACCGGCACTCTCAAACAATTTCGTACTCACGCAAATTTCTCTTGGGATTACAATGGAATTATCTGGCCGTGAATGATCCCACACACTTTGGAAAGTCGGCGGCATGCGTCAGCGCATCAGGAAACTTCAGAGCAAGAACCGTATTCCCCTGCCTTCTATGATTTTGGCTAATGTCCAATCTCTAAGAAACAAATTGACGAATTACAAGGAAATGTCCCCCATTTACGGGATTATAGAGATGCATGTCTTACGGCGTTTACTGAAACGTGGCTGACTGACTTAGACAGGGACTCTTCAATGGATATTACCGGCTTCAGGGCTCCTGTGCGTTAGGATCGAAACAGTGATGTGACCCGTAAATCTCAGGGAGGAGGAGTATGCTTGTACATCAACCGTAGATGGTGCAGTAATGTAACTGTGCATGAGCGGCTGTGTCTTCCCGATATCGAGCTTCTGTCTGTGTCGGTAAGGCCATTCTATCTCCCGAAGGAATTCCCTCAGATATTTGTAACTGTTGTCTACATTCATCCTAAAGCTGATGCCAAAACTGCTGACGACACAATCTTTAAAGTAACACACGACTTGCAGTCCATATCCCCGGATGCTCCTAATTTTATTTTCGGGGATTTTAATCATTGCAGTCTGAAGAAATCCTTGAACAATTTTTATCAATACGTCACATGTCCAACACGGCGTAACAAAACTCTGGATCTATGTTATGGATCAATCAAGGGGGCATATAAGTCTGAAGCAGGGCCTGCACTGGGTTCCTCAGATCACAATACTGTGCACCTTCTACCTGTGTATAGATCTGTGATGAGGAGGGAGAAAACCAGGTCAAAGTCTGGACTGACTTCAGGGGTGTTTTGATTGCACAGACTGGTCTATATTCCAGGAGGACTGCTCTGATATTGATGAACTTACAGATGTTGTGTGCAGCTACATTTCATTTTGCAAAGACTGTGTGATTCCTTCCAGGAATGTGAAGATTTTCCCTAATAACAATCAATGGCTCTCCAAAGACATTAAGGGTCTTATACATGAACGGAAAGTTGCTTTTAATGAAGGTGATGTCCTTGCTAAAGGAAATTGAAAAACGAAGTACTGGCTGAAAGTAAGAAAACTAAAATTAGGTATAAAGACAAGATTGAGGCAGAACTCAGCAGTAACAATCTGAAAAAAGCCTGGAATGGAATGAAAACTATGACTGGACTACAAAAGAAGGGTAACAGTGGAATTGCCTTAGATGATTTTTATTCAGACAAACATCTGGCAGATGAATTAAATAGTTTTTATCTTCGTTTTGAAAATAATGATTTGACTGCACAGATGACTGTAATAAAGGAAAAGACAACAGCTCCTCCAGCATTTGCTTTTGATGTGAAGGAAGTGGCAAATCTTTTTAGGCACACCGAGGCAAAAAGCCCTGGACCTGACAACATCTGTGGCCGGCTTTTAAAAACATGTGCAGATCAGCTGTGCGGCATCTTTCACTATATCTTCACACAATCTGTTAACCTGCAGAAAGTGCCTAAACTTAGGAAAAAGTCCATTATTGTTCCTGTAGCTAAAATTAGCACCCCGAAAACACTGAATGATTTCAGGCCTGTAGCGCTGACTTCTCTACTAATGAAAACATTAGAAAAGATTGTCAAGACTCAGATTTTAATGCAGGTTGAAGAACACCTAGATCCTTTTCAATTTGGCACAGAGCTGGTAGAGGTGTGGAGGATGCTGTCACCACATTGTTACACTATTTGTATAAGCATCTTGAGGACCCTAAGACACATGCCAGACTCCTGTTCATTGACTTTTCTTCAGCATTTAACAACATACAGCCGATTTTGCTTGCTGAAAGGTTAATTCATCAGTTTAAACTTGAGCCTAGCTTGATTGGATGAATTGTAGATTTTCTGACCAATAGGTGGCAGTGTGTGAAAGTAAATGGTGTTTTTTCTAACCAACTCTCTTCTTCCACTGGGTCTCCTCAGGGTTGTTGTCTGTCACCCCTTCTGTACATTATGTACACTAATGAGTGTCGCGACAATCACGGTAATAGACACCTTCTTCAATTTGCTGATGACACTGTTGTTGTCAGCCTTCTTGAGGGGGGAGGGCAGGGTCATGGGCCAGTTGTGGATGACTTTGTGGCTTGGTGTGACAAATCTTTTCTCCACTTAAATGTGACAAAAACTAAAGACATGATCATTGATTTTAGAAAGTCCCCACCAAGCCAAATTCCAACTGGTATCAAATCAGCTAACATTGAAATTGTGGAAAGCTACAAATATCTGGGTGTTGTTCTGGACAACAGGTTATGTTTTGAAAATCACGTTGATGCTACCTCCAAGAAGGTTCAGCAAAGACTGTTCTTTTTAAGAAAAATTAACTCTTTTAATGGTTCTACGGAGATTATGACTCTGTTTCATAAAAGTTTTATTGAATCTGTTTTACATTTTTGCATCGCTGCATGGTATGGAACAAACAAGAATAGACTTGGGAGACTTGTAAAGACAAGCAGCAGAATTTCAGGTAGGTGTCAGGTTGTATAATCAGCAGGTCCTGAGGAAAGCTAGGGCCACTTCACAGTGAGTTTGACCTTTTATCCTCGGGTCGTTGTTTTAGAGCTCCTGTGAGGAAGACTAAAAGACTCCAGGTCTCATTTTTACCAAGTGCAATTAATATGTCAAACAACTATTAGCTATTTGTTGCTCTTTTTGCACTTGAATTGCACATTTGCACACCTCCACTTTGCACTTTAATAACTTGAATTTCCATTCTGGTACGGGCTCTTGACTGATTTTATTGCGCTGTTTTTATTTGGTTTTATATTTTGCTGTGTTGTCTGATTTTCCAATTCGTTCTGGTCCATGTTTTATGGTGATGTTGTCCTTGTGTTTCTTGTCTTCTGTGTGCTCCTGTTGCAACGCAAATTTCCCCTTGTGGGACAATAATAAAAAAAAAAACAACAGTTAGAGGTTTTGGAAAACAAGGTCAGATTATTTGTACTGTGTAAAGTAAGTAAGTAAGTAAAAGTGTTTTTATATAGCACCTTTCAAGAGCAGACGTCGTAAAGTGCTTCACAATAAAACAAAAACAGAGTACAAACAGTCACATAAAATCAAATACAGACACATTAAACAAAGGCAAGTCTGAACAGAGGGGTCTTAAGCTGCTTTTTAAAAGTGTCCACAGAGGTCAAGGCTCTCAGTTCTGGGGGAAGAACATTCCAAAGTTTAGGTGCCACAACCTCAAAAGGCACAGTCTCCTTTGGTTTTTAGGCTTGTGCAAGGAACAACCAGCAGACCTTGGTCAGAGGACCTCAGGGACCTGCTGGTACGATAAGGCCTCAGCAACTCAGTAACATAAGCCGGAGCTTGACCATGCAAGGCTCCAAACACAAAAATAAGAACTGTGAACATTGCGGCACATTTAGAAAGCAGTCAGTTCTTGCGTTAAAGCTGGATAACTTCAGAATAACCTCGAACCGCCACATTACAACTTGCAGAAAAGACTCCATCTCTGACAAATTGCTCCAAACATCCTGTTTTCACCGCGCCGTGTTTAAACTGGGTCAGTGTCAGAACATTACATGAGCCCGTCTCTGTGAGCAGCAGATTCCTTTAGCGTCTTCTGTCCTCCTCCAGATGATGTTATTCATGTCAGTGCGTCACAGTGAGTAATCCTTTTTCTAACAATGCAGATGAGCAGCCCTGGATATGAGGTGTACGCGATGTTTAAAGGTTTGTGCGTGTGTGTGTGTGTGTGTGTGTGTGTGTGTGTGTGTGTGTGTGTGTGTGGCCTACATAAGGGGACGTGCGTCTGAGGAATGACAAGTGAACAGGGACGGCTTGTCAAAGTCAAGTCTCAAAGGGCAAAAAGTAGACTTCAGGTTCAGATTTTGATGGAAATGTTTTGCCATGTTCTATGTTGATCCAGTTGTTACATTTATTCAACTTACTGGGGGAACGATTTTAACATATTGGTTCTGTGGACCCACTAATCCCCCTAGTGGCTGTAGCTAAAAATACATGTAGGAATAAAACTTCTAGAGCTTTTAAACTTGCAGGAAACTCCTGATATTTCCAGGCTGAGCATCATGTGTGAACACAAACAGGATATTTTCAAACTGGGGGGCGTCCAAAACGGCCGTGTGAGGTTGTCCTTAAAACCGCCTACCTTCTCTGGTCCAAACAAATCCAGAGCATTCAGGACCAGAATCTAAAGTTAGAAGGAGGACATACTGGCTGCTGCATTGTTGTCAGAGAAGCCAGCACTTCAACATAGCAATGTTTCCTTAATGTCTGATCATATAGTAAGGTCACTTTATCATTTCACTCACTACACATCTCACTGATTGGATCTTTAAAAATCAACTTGCAGTCAAACCCTGCATGTTTGTGGTCCAACACTGTCCCCCTGTGGAAGTCTAAGTAATTACACATCTGATCTCTAACACTGAATCAGCCTCACAAGTACAGAAGTCAATTCCAGCTACTGGCATCAAACCTGAAATCTTCGTTTTCAGGCCCGGGGAAATAAATTTGTCTTGGAGCGTTCAATTTAGTGATTACAATTTTTAACATGTTTTGATGTGCACCCATTTTCAGATTCATTGTTTCAGTACAGGGAGCTCCTTATGTGAAATGGCACAGCATAAAAGAAGGCGAAAAGGCAATATCTCAAAGCCAGTTTTTGGTCAGATCATATTTTGACAGTTTGATTTAAATGACCTCAGTTAATTTTGTAAAACAATCAATTAAAACGCTTGTAAGCATTTCATTTTACAATTACATATTTGGGTTTCCATCATTATGGTTTTTATTGTCATCTCAACTTTGCTCCCTTTCAATCAAGAATAATGATTCACATTGATTTCAGTAACTTGGGTCATGGTCAACCAAGACTTAGTTCTTAAAATGTTGTTTTGTACAGAACTTAGACTGAATATAAATGTAGTTTGTTAGTGTCTGTGCAGGTTCTCAGTCATCCAGGTCATGGTAAATTCAAAGTGGACTGGTTGAAGATCTTGAAGATGTTTCACCTCTCCTTCGAAAGGCTTCTAAACTATATGGAGGACGGACGTAGAAGTTTAGTTTTATGTTATCGAAATTGGTCTCGAGACCACTTTTTGAAGGTCTCGGTCTCAGACTGGACAGACTGAGAAAATCATGACCGGTCAAGACCACCTCTGATAGGCTACTTTCCCACGTCCTTACTGACCCGAGTCAGGTACGATATTATCAACAGCGTGCATCAAATCAGAAACTCTCAAAACAAAAATAAGACACGATCCTGCTGAACGTAACCTTTAATACAAAATGAGAAACCACAGAGACAAAAAAACATTTACAGTGAACTTATCTTTTAAGAATGTTGAAATGCGTTACATTTTCATAATGAAAAGTTAAAAACCATGACAACACTTGCATCATATGTGGAGTGTTTATTTTCTGTCACTGGTTATTGCTTCAGATTAAAAACGCATCATAATGCATCATTTGAATCCTTTTGTAAGCTCTCCCGGCTCCACATTATCTCTGCTGCTTTAAATCTTCTCATGTTTCCTGCAAAGATCTTTCTAAGTGCTTTAATGCTTCATGATGTTTTTCACATGAGGACATGGTAAACTGTACTGAACTACAGGCTGGTTTCTCAGACTGCTGAGCTACTGGAGACCGATGTGAGCGTGGTCGTCGTGGTCGTCTTGATGTTAGGCGCCGTGTTGGATTCGGTCTCTGCGTCCCTCGATCCTGCAGGATGTGACGATGAAGCAGAGGGAAAATAAAAGAGACAAATGTTAAGTTTCATCCTGGATGACTCTCCTGATCGTTTTTTAATGAAGTTAACTGAACATTATTAATAAATGGTGGACGTTAACTCGTGCAGCGAGTAACTGCTCATTTCAACGTTCGGTCAGCGCCACAGTTTTGCTCTGTCGGACCCTCTGTGCGTTTTCCTCGTCTGACTTCCTGTCCGGGTCATCCTATTCTGTCCAGCTTGACGTGTACTTGTGGCGCTCTCCGTCGAAAATTGGCTTCAGTGCGTATCTGAAACGGAGCAGAGCGTAGCGGCACGGCTGAAATGCTCCGGAGACGGACCGCGGCGCTCGCTGTGGAAACCCAATGATTGACTAGAGTTGCAGTTGGTCTAACAACGAAGAACAACACGGCGAAACATGTCGGCAAATTTTCTGACTTTGTGGCTCATTTTGAGTCGTTCTGGTCAGATACCGGCGTTTAACACCCCTGGATTTTTCAAGTATGCAAAGCAGTGATCGATTATACTTCATGTCCACGTCATGCTCTCGTGCTCATGCACATGAGCGAGTATCAACACAGTGCATGAGCACACCTCTTCCAAGCGGGCCAGAGCCGAGGAGGTTAACCGTGGGAACACTCACACTGGTCAAACTGGCGTGCAGAGTACGGAGAGCATAGTGTGAGTGATTGACATTTTAGCTTCAAACTGACTGAAACGGTTAACTTTAAAAACCGGCGCCATAAGTCATCTTTTGATTGATCGTGTAACTCAAAGGAGAGGGAAGAGCGGACAAACATTTTCTCACAGTGGCCTCGCCGCCCGACTCTGTGTGAGTTAATGATTAAAAATAGATAAAGGTGGAAGTGAATGTTTCACTCGCCTTGTGATCTCTAACATGTCACGCTCTCAGGGAGAGACTGGCATTATTGTACACACACACACACACACACACACACACACACACACACACACACACACACACACACACACACACACACACACACACACACACACACACACACACACACACACACACACACACACACACACACACACACACACACACACACACACACAAAACATGACAGATTAAATTGAGCTGTGTTGGTTTTGTCGCAGGGATCTCTTCCACCTCAGAGCTACGCTGCAGCCGAGGGTGGAATGGGTAACGCCACTGCTCTGCTCTGCCTCCTCAGACCACACACACACCCAGTATGAAGCACTGGGCTGTACTGGGAGAGGAGGAACACACACACACACACACACACGCACACACACACACACACACACACACACAGAAAAGCCCTGTTCAGACTGCCGTTTCAAGCCACGATATTTACGCCCCTGTGACATTTCCCTTCATTCCTAATGTTGTGGAGGTGAAGTGACCCCCCCCCCCCCCCCATCTTCAGAGGTAGTAACAGCGGCGTTACAGAGGAGAGGCGGGAATAGATAAAACGTGTATGCAAATGACTCAATTGTGCACACAATAAGAAAAACGTTTTCCATAATTCATTTAACCAGGTAATTAAATCTCTTTGACAAAGGTGACCTGGCCTAGAGGGCAGCAGCAGCACACACGTGTGCCATGTCACCTCCTGGTTTCCGTAGCAACTGCCAGATCAATTTCTCATTAAAAATTCTACCTAGAGTTCGTTTTTTTAAATCATTTAACACTCGACTCTGAAGGGCCAAAATATGGAGTTAGCTCGGTTATGAACTGGAATAACAGCAGCAACTAAAAGTAAAGCATAGAGAAACCTGTATTGTATATTTTGGAGAAACTGTAACGATCGAATTTCCCTCTGGGATTAATTTATTATTTATAATAAATATTTATTATTTCTGATTCTGAAATAGAGGACCTCAGTGGGAGTGGCCTGCGGTGCTGTGCATTCTGGGATTTGGTGTCTTTTGTCCACATGAGCCAAAAAGACACTTTCTGCCTTTTCTCGGCCAAGAAGGCACCAACTTCAAAATGTATTTCACATTTCTACTACATATATGACCCAATGTCAATACAGATTCATGTTTCAACGCGGTGAAGTATCCCTTTAACTCTTTGTATGAATAAACATCACATACTGTAAGAGTAACAAGAAAAACAAAACGTAATATTAAATCTGAGGCTGAATGTTTTTAACCTCTGCAGAACACTGAATATAAAAAGCTACCTCTAAACTTTCTCACATCTTTCTAACGGTACAACCAGGAGGGGACATCTGCAGACGTGGCATCAGCACAGTGAGAGTATGCACCGTGGAATAACTGTGCACAAAGCTTCATATCTAATTTACAGCTTATTGATGATTATTGCACCATAAATCATCTGAATTCTCGGAGCATTGTTTATTAACAGGGCACATTAACTCTTATTTAGAGGGTATTAAAGACATAGTGTTTGTCGGGTTAAACAAGCACTCTATCAAAGTCAAAGATGTAATTTAAGAGTAAAGTTTGACTTATTAACCGTCTGAGTGTCGTATTCTTAAGTCTCACACTTATTTTAACCTGAACTTTGAACACAGTTGACCTTGTAACGCGACACTCGGGCTGCAAACACTTCACAGCTGGTCGCAATAACACAACAGAGTGAGAATAGAAACTGTCAACAGCGTGAAGGAATCAGAATGAGTCTAAAAAAATACAAACAAAACTCGTTCTTACGGTTAAATCATCACTTACGATGGAGAACCGTGGAGATGTGGAGGGCAGAAAGATCTGGAAAGGGAGAGAAAGAGGAGAGCGGTGGTGCTTTAGCTGCACACTGAGGGTTGCCAGGTTTGCAGCTAATCCGCCATTGCGGGTGTTAAAAGAAAACTGGTGCACAGAACAAGATAAGGAAAAAGACTGTACACTTGTAAATCCACACCAGAAATAAGATAGAAGTGTGTACAAAATTTGGATTTTGACAAACAACACAAGACAGCCCATCTACACCAATGGCTGCTCTGCGAGAGAGAGACACCCGTTTTATAATATTATTATTAAAATAACATTACAATATGATAACAACTAAAGAGCCTTCACTTGCCAAAATGTGCGGAAACAACAGGCTAGTTTAATAGGACTGGACTTCAAATTTGGATTTTCTTTTATTTGAAGTTGTACGTTAAAATAAAAAAACACACAGAGGAAAACGCGTGTTTTCTGCAGATCTGGCAACCCACGTACGCGTCAACCACACACCACGCAGACTCAAAAACGATGGCGGACGAAGTTGAGCAGGTTAGCGCTGTGAATTATCATCAATTCTCTCACACACTGTGTTTAATATCGAGTTAAAAACGGGGCGGCAGACACATTCGGCATGTTCTCGTTTGATAGGCGTGACTTTGTAATTTGTTTGTGTGTGTTTATTTTCCTGTTAACGGCGCGGAGAGGCCTGTCTAACGAGCTAGCTTTGTTAGCATGTGATGCTACCTCCCGTCAGAACGACTAAACGTGCAGATGAAGGTTAGCGCGGGTTTGTTGTTTTAGTGACAGAACCAGCCTATGTTAGTCTTAATCTAATTAACCTCTTTGTGAGGACTAAAAGCAGAGTTATGTTCTGATTCTGACCGGCATGGTGTTTCATTTGGTGATAGCATGATGCTAACACTCACTACGCTAAAAGCCTGTAAATAAAATGATTGCAGGTACTGATGAACTTTTTCTGAAGCCTGCTGATGTGTTCACTCTCTGTGTTCACTCTTTGTGTTCACTCTCTGTGTTCGCACAGGTTCTTCACAGTGTTGTAGCACGATTTAAATAACACACAACTTCTGTTACATCTCTAAAAACAACCATGAGTTTGTCAGGTAAACAGGTTGTGAATGACAAAGGAAGGAAATCACTGGAATACAAAAGATAGATAAATAGATAGATAGATACTTTATTGATCCCGAGGGGAATTCAAAGCATCCAGTTTCAGGTTACAAAGACATGACATGAAACATTTGTTACAAATTAAACCACAACCCCCCCCCTCCCATACATATATATATTAACCTGAAAAAAAGATTTAAAGAATACCTCTACATCAGGGATGGGCAACTTTGGTCACAGCAAGGACCACATTCATGTAATTCTGACTGCCAGAGGGCCAAATTGTAGGACACAAAAACAATTACAGTCAATTATGTCTGAAATTTAACTCAACATATACCGGTGATCAATTATTATTATGGGCATATTTCTGGTTTTCATGATTTCATGGCTGATTCTGTCATGTTCTTCATGTTTCCAATTAATTGATATTTAAAAATTGACCTGAGGGCCACGTTGAGAGTTGATGGGGGCTGCATGTAGCCCCCGGGCCGCCAGTTGCCCACCCCTGGTGTAGATGAATCAAACTTAAAACTGTGCAATTAAAAAATAGACTTATACAAGAAATGAACATAACCTGTGCAGGGATACAAATATATGTGCAATTTAAATAAGAACCTGTAAACAGTTGAGGAAAAAAATCTAATTAGACCCGAATATAAAAATAAAAAAGTGTTGACCTTCTGTTGTGTTGTTTATAAATGTACAGCAATGTTTAAAAAGCAGATAGTGCAGAGTTATCAAAAACAGACATTAAATAACAGGCAGTGCAAACATTAAATTAAAGGTGCGATTTAAGTAAATTGAGGTGATTGTTAAAGTGTCCAACTAGAGGCTGACTCTTGGGACAGCTGTGCAGATGGGAAATGGAAAAAGGAAGATTAAGTCCAAGTGTGTGCTTCCCCCCTGCCATAACCGTGAGGTGTTGTACAGACGTACGGCCAGGGGGGACAAAAGAGTTTTTGAGTCTGTCTGTGGAACAGGATTGTGACAGCAGTCTGAACACACTCCTCTGCCTGCTGAAGGTGCTGTGCAGAGGGTGGTGGGTGTTGTCCAGGATGGAGAGCATTCTGTTCAGGGTCCTTCTCTCTGCCAGTGTACAAAATCTAAACTTTATGAAGACGTGTTTTCAGATCAACATTTTCTTTATTTGCCAAAAGGACCAAAAACATAAACATAGACAACGTTACATTTAAAAAAAACAAAAAAAAAACATTAGCATTGTATATTTATTTAAATTACAATTTAATTATCAGGGCTTATAAATGTTCAGGTAATCGTCTATTTTATGAAGGGACATTTTTAAATTATTAAAGAAAACACTGACAGGGTCTTTACTAGAGCTGGGTATTATCCACAACCTCGATTCGATATCAATTTGATCTATAGGTCGAGAACAAACTGACTCAAACATATTTTTATCGTTGCATTATTCTTTAATAAACTTCTCCACTCTGTTTTCTTCCCCCAAGAAGAGTTCACCAAAGTTGGATTCGTTTTTGCTTTAAAGGGTTTTGAAACACGTATAACCGTTGTCTTACTCGCTTACTTTCTGCGCTCTGCAGCAACCGACCACCAACACGGTCGAGGAGCCTCTGGATCTGATCCGCCTCAGTCTAGATGAGAGAATCTACGTCAAGATGAGGAACGACCGGGAGCTCCGAGGCCGGCTGCATGTGAGCCACAAACACTGAAACTTAAATAATCGTGTTTAGCCAGCATGTGTGTAAAACTCGAGAATACTTCCCGTTCATAAAAGCGCTCTGTCTGTTTTTCCCGCAGGCCTACGATCAGCACCTGAACATGATCTTGGGCGATGTCGAGGAGACGGTGACGACAGTAGAAATCGACGAGGAGACTTACGAAGAACTCTACAAGGTGCGACATATATTTCTCTCCGTTCAGCTTCACTCCCAATTTCCACGTAGTCGGCGCTCGCTGCTTTCCTTCAGCATCACGGTTCTGCTTTGTGGGATGGCGAGCTGCCCCACTGGGTCTGTTTCTCGAGCATGAGCGTAGCGGAGCGCAGCTGTACACACATCCCAGGAGAACTACAAGATCACTATTTTATTTTGAAATTGGCCGGACGCTCTGTGTGCTTATTCGTCTGACTTCCTGTCCGGCTCGATCTATTCTGTCCAGCTTGACGCCTGCCTGCAGCGAGCTCCGTCGGCGAGGTGTGCAAAAATAGACTCTCAGCGTATTTGAATCGGAGCAGAGCGTAGTGGCGCTGCTGGCACGCTCTGGAGACGGACTGTGGAAACGGGAGCATTGACTAGAGTGGCAGCGAACGGCGGTTTTGTGCGCTGCTGACGGACCGCGACATGCACAGAGTATGATGTCATTGGCAGTAAGGCCCCGTGTTCACCTAGTGCTTTTTTTTTTCTTCAGGCAGAAAAGCGATGGCGGCGCTCAGGAGCGCTTGATGAAAGGCTTGTGCACATGTGTCCCGTCTCTATGACAACAGCAGCTGTTTGACCGACACTGACCTTGTTGCTCTTTTACTGTTTTATATTTGAGATCTTCACTATGAGAATCAAACAGCGAGTACCCGACTGATCTACTATCTGATTGGCAAGTTGAAAAGAGTGCCGGTGATATCTACAGCGCCTTTCTGAAAAGTTAAGATTTTCAACTTGAAGCGCTCGGCGCGGCCGCGCTAACTTAGGCATACTGCTTGGAGAAATGACGGCGTGCGCTGTGCTGATTAAAAGCAAAGACGTGATTAAGTGCGGAGAAATCATCCGTAACAGACACGTGTAATTAAGTTCTACTGAAGACGTTTTCACTCGTAATAACATAAATTTTCTCTTTTTCTTTCTGTCTCTTCAGTCGACCAAAAGGAACATCCCCATGCTGTTTGTGCGAGGAGACGGCGTCGTCCTCGTAGCTCCGCCTCTCAGGGTGGGCTAACCCGGACCACCACTTCCTGTTGCGATGATGTGTTTGTGTGTTTCGTACCAGATGGGAGTTTGTAACACTGACCTGGGGGAGGAGGAGGAGGGCGGCGCTGTCTCGATCAGACGCTGGGTTCAAACATCATCATCATCCCTCTCGGGTCCCGATGTCAGCGCCGTCCTACCACGACCACGAAGTCAGATACGACCTTCAATTTTCAAGACAAACAAACAAAAAGGACTTTTGGACTGAGGGACGATTTGCTTTTCATTTCAGTTAAATGGATTCCTGAGACCATCAGAGTTTAAGTTCTGGTCGTCATGGAGATGAAGTCTCACCTCTCCAAGTTTTAGTTTCCTCTCATTCTCAGTTTCGGCGAGTATTTCATCCACACGGCGACGTGAGCGGAACACATCGACGTGATTTTGAATTCATCTAATCTCTTAAAGAAACTTGTGCAGTGACTTTGAACCCGTGATGTCTGAATGTTTGACACGTTCTTTGAATCTCTCTGGGATTTTTTTTTTTTGTTAGTTTTGTAAAGTTATGAAGCACTTGGAAGTCGATCATGTCCGTCAGATGTGTAAACATTTGTGTTCTTTTGGTTTTGGTAACTTGAATAAAAAACTTGATTTGAAAACATTCAGAATGAGTCTCTTATTTTATTTTCAAAACATCCACAAAGTCCAGAACCGACTCCTCATCAGTCATCAGTGCTCACTCAAAAAGAACAAAACTGTTTAGTCAGCATGAACGTTAAAGTCTTAAAGGTCCAATCAATGAGATGTGTAGTGAGTGAGATGATAAAGTGACCTTACTATATGATCAGACATTAAGGAAACATGCTATGTTGAAGTGCTGGCTTCTCTGACAACAATGCAGCAGCCAGTATGTCCTCCTTCTAACTTTAGATTCTGGTCCTGAATGCTCTGGATTTGTTTGGACCAGAGAAGGTAGGCGGTTTTAAGGCTACCCCCACACACGGGAAAAGTGGTGTAGATAATGGATGGATTCATTTTCAACAGCATGAAAGAGATAGCTGTGTGAATCACAAACTCAGAATAACATTTGAGATCATGTGTTTTTGTGTTTAACCACTAGAGGGCAGTATAGCTCTAATAAAACGTGTTGATCCATCCTGTTGAACAGGATTAGATGTTTATTTTTTTCCCATTTGCACAGGTACAGGGCAGTACAGGAGATCAATTTCAACGAAAAGAGAGCAGAAGAATTAATAAAATGTAATCACGGAGGTAGGGAGGAGCATCAGGCGGAATCTGAAATGTCACAAAATAATTTGTCATGTTTGTAGTTTGTAAAAATGTGATGTAGCTTCAGAGACTGCTCCAACATGGAGCCAAGGACATGTTCTCTTCTCTCTGTCGCTGATAAAAAAATAATCATGACTTAATGTTTGTGTGATTCTTCATGGTCCCACGAGGGGAGACGTTGTTTTGCAGCATGCAGGGGGCGTGTTTAAAACTGGGGTGGCCCACCTGGGGCTCTGACTTATGCAGGGGCCGCGTGACGTTTGTGGGCACACATGAAAATTGATTACATGTTTTAACCCTTTCTATCCCCACTGCAGATATCTACTTATAAGTTACACAATTTGGCAACATCTAGATCTTCTCAGTTTGATTCTTTAGGGACTCAAAAACAAAGACGTTTGTGCAAAGTCACAATTTATTTAAAGCACTTAGACTGCATGCAAACTTGTGTACGCTGTCTAACTTGTGAAAATACATTTATTGCCAACTTATTCCATGACAAGTCAGACCGTGTGCACGAGGTTTAACTTGGAAATTTCAATGGAAATAGCAAAGTATTTATCTACTGCTGAAAGTACGATCATTAACCTGACCTAACCCTAACCCAAGACAGCCAGAACAGTTTATTTGTACTTCATGGTGCATTCAACTTAATCTAGGAAAGTCAGAAATTCAGAGTTTCCGGTCAGATACGTCACCAGTACTCAGTACTACATAGGAACTTCAGTAGCCCAGAGGTTAAAATCCAAAATGGCTGCTTCGTGCGTCATCAGTAACGTATAGGCCAGGGTTATTCAACCATATTGTTCAGGGGGCCAAATTTTCAGGAAGCGAAGGAGGCAGACAAGCAAGCCCACCACACCAGTACACTACCTGAAAGCCGTTTCTTTCCATCAACAACACAAGCTTGTGATAGGCTGCGAGCACACAACCAAAGATGTTCTATTAAACGGGAGCGCTCTGCTGTTTTTAAAACTTTACAGGGGCAGCAATGACAGTCATCCACAAGTCCCCCCCCCCCCTTTTATTAGTTATGAATTTTTTAATTGAAGATAGAAATGATCCGTGGGCCAGTCTGATGTCATCCGCAGGCCGGAGTTGGCCCCTGGGCCGCCAGTTGAATAGGCCTGGTATAATCTGTAACCATTGCCATGTCAACCCCCGGCCAACCTTCTGGACACGCCCCCCGAGACAACATATACAAGGACAACATCAACAGATACCCCAATAGAAAACATCAGAGGCTCAAACTAAGAGAGTAGGTATGGAGGTGTGCAAAGTGCATAGCACCACCCGGGTGTAGACTTCATCTCTCAGGGCTTAAACCATCATCTGACGATCGTGTCTGTGTTCAGATATTTGATACTTATAAGGGTAAATGTTTGCATGCAGAATAATAAACTGAGTCGACATCATACCTGCAGCGTCATCAATGTGAAAACATTAGCATGCTGACCTTTGAGTTCCACTCAGACTGTGGCCTTTTCAGTCTTGTTTAAGTCCGTTTCCCCCGCAGCTCAAACTGAACTTCTGCCACTGACCTCTTCAAACATGAGCAACATGTTCTACAGAGGGTGTAATGTGTACTCTGATGTAACAGAGGTTTAATTTGTGGAGGTCATGTTTTAAGAAAATGGACGTTTTAAGAAGTCTTCAGCGACATTTTTTTAGAGCGAAGATCTTCAAGAGTTTCAGAGAAACATCAACATGCCTTCGTTAGATCCTGCACATCCTCGATCCCCTAACCCTAAACACATCATCATCCTCATCATCCTCTGAGCCACAGCTGTCAAACAAATCTGTACAAGTACCAATCCTTGCAGAACTCCAAGGTTGCTAAAAAACTTCAGGTGCTTTATTAAATGACGAGGCGTGTTGAGTTCCTTTAACCTGTCATTTTGAAGACGTGAGAAATGACACCCTGTGGGACGCCTCGCTTCACTTGGCCCACGCCGCCGCCGCTGAGTCTCTCGACAGCTGACTCTAAATAAAATCTGTCCCGACACAGAAGGCCGTACAGTCGTTCCTGGTTCTGTTTCCAGCAGCAGCCTGAACCTGGAGGAGCGTCTTCACTGTGAATCTGAAACGTCTTGTTGGGGGCACCGCCCCATCTTGCCACATAACCGTCTCGGCCCATCACGGCTGCACGCAGCGGCCTCGGAGGAACTGTTGGTGTAGTGTAACATCAAAGGGACCTTAATGCACTTTAATGAGCCGCGTCCTGCCTCTAAAGGTCTCTAATGAGGCCTATTATGGATCTGATTCTATCGGGATAGAAACAACTTAATCTGCACTGAGCAGTTATTCTACGAGCTCGGAGTCAGACGGTCGTGTAAATCAGGATGATTGTTTAAAGTGGATTCACGTTGACTCAGGAACCCGTCTGTGCAGCCAGCGGTTATTAATGACTTCAGTATCAGACAAAGATTAGTATAAAAATGAAAGTGTGAGTGCCATATTTGAATTTAAGGATGGACTGGTGAACAAAAGAGTGCTTCAGTCTGACCTTATCAAAGCGTGGGACCCTGTATCCCCACTCTGAGGACTTTAATAGTTCATCTTCACTGTTCAGAGCGAGGTCAAAGGTCAAATTAAAGAAGGACAATGAAGGACAAGACTTCATACTATGTTCAGCAGTAGTCAGTAGTGTGACCTCCAGTCGGTGGTTACTCTGCAGTAGACCAGACCAGGCTAAGCTGGTTTCTGGTCTTTGACTGAGGAAGTAAACAACAGCCCAGCTGACGTCAAACGCCGCTGCAGTGTGGCGTCCACTTACAGTCTGAAAAAAGCTGACGAGAGATTCATTTAGATTTTCATGATTTAGAGAATCAACAAAGATAACTGGTGGTATCTTTGTTTGCTTTGGTCTGATTTAGATTATTTTTCTCTGTTACAATTGGACACTGCTGTCCGTCATTTCAACCTCTGACCTGCCGCTTTCAACCTCTAACCTGCCGCTTTGCATTGTGGGAAACTGATTCAGGAAAAAATCTAAAATGTAGATTTTTTCCTGAATCAGTACGACATCCGGGTATTTTTTTGGCAAACTGCAGATAGAGTCAGACTTCAGGTAGAGAGAGAGAGAGAGAGAGAGTGGGGAATGACACAGGTCGGATTTGAACCTGGGCCGCTCGCTTGCTGGACTACAGCGTTCCGTACATGGGGCGTGCACACTAACCACTAGGCTACCTGCGCCCCGATTTCGGCAAACTTTAACCGCAATGTTTCTGTCGTCCAGCAGCACTCTGCAACAATCAAGAGTCGTCAACAAGCTGGTGAAGAATCTGAGTTTATTGTTGCTCCCCCTCTGATTCCAGGAATTATCAACAATTTGTGCAAATCAAAAACAGGAAAGAAAACTTCCAAGTAATGAAACATGAGCCAATCTGTGCCATGAGAGGGAATGGTGTGATGAAGTAGAGGGTGATAAATCGAAGAAACACTGGTTGCACATTTAGCCTTTAAGTTTGTGAGGTGGCTGACATTTTAAAAACCCTTCCAGATGAAGAAACAGAAACAGAGATTTAAAAAAAGAAGGTTCAATCAGTTCAAGGTTCGTTTCTCTGTTTCATGGAGGAAATAAAACGTCATCCTGCTGTTTTTCAGGGAGGGATGGAAGACACTTAAAGTATTTCAAAGGGGACATATTATGAAAAATCCTCTTCAACAGTGTTTCTGAACATATATTTGTGTAACCTGAGTGTCTACTGACCCACAAAATGTGAAATAAACCCATCCAGTCCTTTGTTTGTGGTCTGCATAAGTCTTACAACACAGAGTAAAATGCTCCGTTTCAAATGTGCTCTCCTTGTGATGTCACAGTGGGATTCTGGTAAAAAACAAATCCCCTCCCCTGGTATCTCCACACATGGACTCCTCCCCCAGCCTGAGCAAAACTTTTGTGCATGTCCGCCATTTTTATTCTCACTACAGAGGAGTGATGTCTCAGGTGAAAACTCGGGGGGGGGGGGGGGGGCTCATTGCATTTAAAGAGACACACACACCAAAACGGAGCGTTCTGAGAGAGCTGGTTTCTACAGGGTCACAAACCTCCTCTGGTGCTTGATTCATGTTCTATGTTGAACAAAGCACAGCACAGATGTTTCATTTAGACCACAGGGGACTGTTTGAAAAGGTGGAGAAGGGGGGAGAATATGTCCTCTTTAACAAACAAAAAGGACTCATATTTGGAAGCATTCATTGAAAACAGCTCCCGTGAGGGTTTGTACTCGGAGGCAAACAGAGTCGAGTTAATGAAGAAAAGCTTCGTTCTTCGGCTCTCAGATATCACCGCTCTGTGATTTTCAGCACATTCCAGCCGCAGTCGCAGGCGCTGACGGTCGTCAAACGCTACGTCATCCGACTCCTCGAAGCGGTCCACAAAATAATGACCTCATGCTCCTCGCGTCTTTGCGCTTGTGTCAGAGATATTTTCAGCGTTTTTAATCACCGCAGCTCACACGTGATGAGGCTTCAACACTCAGCCTGAACAATGTCTCTGAACTTATTTCAATCTGCATCTGTCACTTCTCTCCGCTCACACCACCCGCGGACGCTTCAAGATTAGAGAGTGACTGGAAGGTTGTTTATACCAGTTATGCTGTCAAATATTTACCAAAATGAGGAGAAGAATATTTTTTAAAGATAGAAATAAATCAGTTTGTAGTTCAATTAAAATCCGGACTGAACTAAAAAACAGCGAGCAGGTGCACCCGATGTTTCTGAGCTGCAGGAGCGGCTGAAAAAACCTCTGATATATTTTTAGCGTCAAGTTTCCATCTTTGTTATTTTAGAGTTTAAAGCCAACAGGTGATGTTTTATAGCGTTGGCCTCCATGAGAAATTAGTAGAAATGTAATAATTATATTCCTGTTTCCTGTTTTCTTGAGCTGTTGTACCGAAAAAAAATTCCCCCACGGGGGATCAATAAAGTTTATCTTTATCTTCTTTAGCTTTAAACATTCAAACTGGGCCCCTCCTCCTGGGCTCCGCCCCCTGCCGGAAGTAGTGTGTATGTTTACTGCTTGTACCTGTCCAACAGGAAGCAGACCAACTCCACGTCCACGGGTAAAAGACAACACAAGGTTCACCCTCGTTTTAGAACGAGCTTTATCCGCTTGGTGTTTCTCCTCACTCTGATTATATTTTCTCTTCTCTGCTGTTACGTCCACGTCCGTCATATTCATCGGTTTGAATCAGTCACTGAATTGTATCCACTCCTAAACTTACCTGCTGCGCTGTCATTGGCTGGAGGAAACACACCAGCTCTGCCCAGAAACAGGTTTACTTTAGGATAACTCTTTGTTTATTTATGAAAGAGTTACTGACTACATGTTTCAGTGTGTTCATGGGTCATTCCTCCCTGTTGGAAGCGATGAAGGGATGAGAGGAAGGGAAGGAGGGTGCGTTGAAGAACGGAGACAAAGAGGGTGGAGTGGGACGGCTCGGTATCAGCCGGTTTGTCAGGTGATTGAAGGTGTGGTCCTGCTCCTGAACCTAAGTTAATATATGAACTTCCTTTGATGAACTTTAGAGTTAACCCGTCCAGTTCAGAGTGTAACGTTTATCTAAGATGCTGCATGTCGAGCAGCTTGTGAGTGCTCGGTACAGATGCAGGTGTTCACTCTCAATCAGCCTCTTCCACATATCAACGGATCGTTGTGTTCGCTGTTGATGTAAAAATACCTGCAGCCTGATCGCAGCGTCGATATGAAGGACCAAAAATAGACTCTGATGAAAGTTTGTCACACCATGAAGCATTGTGGACGGAAATACACACACACTAATCACACACACAAACATACACACACACACACACTCACACACACACACACACACACACACACACACACACACACACACACTTATCACACTCACACTGAAGGACACACACACACACACACTAATCACACACACACTGATTGCACACACACACAAACACTAAAGGACACATAGCACACACACACGAACTGTTGGCACACACAAACACACACACTGATTGCACACACACACACACACAATCACAAGCAGACACACACTGATTGCAGACACACACACACACACACTCTGCATCTGTCATTGAGAGAAGCATGTGACCCACATAAACAAAAATAAACCAAATCAAGGCCTGTGGAACTTTTGCAGGAATGTGTCCTTGAAGAAATTAAGTTAACACTCACACACACACACACACACACACACACACACACACACACTCAAACACACACTCAAACACACACACACACTCTGTGTCTCCTCTCATGTAGGCGTCAGAAATACCACCGGCCTCCGACTGTCTGCTGCCTATTTCTGTGTTTATCACCGGGCTGTGTGACAAGCGAGTGTTTGAGCGTTTCACTTTATTCACCGGTTTCTCGGGCTGCAGCTCAGTGGCAGCGTGATGCAGGCATGATGTTCTGAACTGTTCCTTTAAAATTCTAACAAACAAAATCTATATAATGTCTGCTTTTTCCCAACTTCAAGGCCGACATGTCCACACGTAAGCAGGTATTTTTTAAACACAGGTTTTCCTCCTCTGGTGTTACCGGCCTGAGCCTGTCCCTTTAAGCAGGTGGCTTGTGGGTAATGTAGGCGATGATAAGTTGTGATTGAATCTACCGCTATGGTGGTATGTGTAGAGGTCTAAGGTGTCTGTAAATGAAGTGACCCGGTGCAGTCTCTCCTCCTGCTTTGTACTCGGTATGAACCCTCAACAAACCAATCAGCTGTCCTGTACCACGGTCTGGGACAATGAAGCTGACAAGGAGGTAACACCATCCACACCAAGCGGCCATCTCAGCTTGAGGCTCGCTCCAAGAGCCCCGGAAGTGCACATTCAACACCCATTCAAATAAGTTCCCTTCCCTTGTTTGGTCAGGAAGGCGTTCTCACTGACGGTGAACTGAACTCTGGTGTGCTTGAGAGTGAACTGCGGACCAGAGTCACCAGAGCACCCCAAACCAAATGAACTAACCAACAAAGTGCACCAGAGTTTGTTTAAACCTTACAAAACACCCTTAGACTCAAAGAGCCCACACAGCGGATCCTGAAGAACAAACGCAGCTTGATGACATGAAAATAAACTCTAAACCAGAATACGACTCTGATCTCGCACCTCTAAATGAAAACTGTACGGTGGATACTGTCCCTGAGAGAGAGAGAGGCTCATCTGACGTAACCCTTTACAGGTTACCCCCCCCCCCCCACGTCTGTGCGGTGCCAAAGTCGCTGCATCAAAGTGCCACAGCTGTGCTCGACTTACTAATGCTTTAATTCTCCGTGTGGGCATTAAAAAATCCACTTGTAGATTATGTGAGATCAGAACTTGATTTTTGGAAACCCAAAAGTGAAATAATCCACAGGTGGGACGAGTGGATTGAGGCGTCCCACAGGGTGTCATTTCACACGTCTTTGAAATGACTCATCAATCATTTAATAAATCATCTGTTTTTTAGCGACCTTGGAGTTCTGCAAGGATTGGTACTTGTACAGATTTGTTTGACAGTTGTGACTCAGTGGTAGAGTTGGCCGTCTCTTAACAGGTCAGGGGTTCTATTCCCAGCACCTGCAGCAACATGCCGGATGTGTCCTTGTGCAAGACACTTAAAGGTAGGGTTGGTAATTTTCTAAAACTAGCTTGATTTTGAAAGTAGCATTCCCTCAGTGAAGGCACTTTGAAGAGTCAGAAGACTAGAAAAGAAACATACAAGCTCCAGTCCATTTACTGTTTACATTTGAACTGTTCTGCAGACTCCTGCGAGAAAACTCGAGTTCAGCCTTTTCTGTGCGTCCTCCATCGTCCTGGTTCACGTGCAGAAACAGAGAGAGGGGGTCCTCATCAGATTCAGTTTCTTTCTCACTCGTTCCCCCGAGTGTGCCGACATGCTGGACAGTTTAACAGAGTAGAGTTATGTGTGTGTGTGTGTGTCTCTCGTGTGTTACATAACTTCATGTCACGGCTGCTGGGCAGAACACACACGTGATCTCATTTCTAAATCCCTGCGATCTTCTTTCTGTTTGACTGGATACTGTACACTCCACATGTGGCCTACTTTGTGTGTGTGTGTGTGTGTGTGTGTGTGTGTGTGTGTGTGAATGTGTGTGTGCGTGTGTGTGTGTGTCTGTGTATATGTGTGTGTGAATGTGTGTGTGTGAGTATGTGTCTGTGTGTGGGTGTTTATAAGTGTATATGTGTGTGTAAGTGTATGTGTGTGTGTGTGTGTGTGTGTGTGTGTGTGTGTGTGTGTGTGTGTGTGTGTGTGTGTGTGTGTGTGTGTGTGTGCGCTCTGTGTCTGCAGGAATAATTGCTTTTTATACCCTGAGCGTTACATTCACGTCCTTGTCCTGTGTTTTGGTAACACCTTTGAAAGCATTGTTTTTCATTCTCAGTTTTAGGAGTTGTGTGTCTACATCAGAGTTTCCTAATTACTTTTCCGAGTGAACTTCTAATGCCAAGAACACGAATCCAGGGGCCAAAAAAAAGATGTTTGCTTTTTCGCCAGTGGTTTGGATTTTGCAGAAAATGGTGATTAAGTTTTAAACACAGCTGATCAGATTTATACACGGCTGCCAAATAAACTGATGGCCCCTTCTCAGAGTGTTTGTGCAACATTTCTATGTTTGATTTTTCGTTCAGATCAGATTCTACAGGGTAGTTCCCACTGAAATTACATTATGCAGAGTGTGTGTGTGTGTGTGTGTGTGTGTGTGTGTGTGTGTGTGTGTGTGTGTGTGTGTTGTATTTCTTCTGTATTTCTGTATTTCTGTGTTGTGAATGACGAATCAGGAGCGATATGTGGGTTCTGGTTCTTTACTTTCTCACGCTGTTCGTAACAGATATCCATCCATTATCTTTAGCTGCTTTTCCCGTTCAGAGTCACTGTGCGCTGGAGCCGATCCCAGCTGTCATTGGGCGAGAGGTGGGGTTACACCCTGGACTGTTCAACAGCCAATCACAGGGCTGACATACAGAGACAGACAACCAGCCACACTCACATTCACACCTACAGAAAATTTAGAGTCAGCAGTTAACCTAACAAGCATGTTTTTGGACTGTGGGAGGAAGCCGGAGTACACAGAGAGAACCCACACATGGACGAGGAGAACATGCAAACTCCACACAGAGAGACTCCTGTCAGACGGGGATTCAAACCAGGAACCTCCTCACTGTGAGGGGACAGAGCTAACCACAACCTCACAATTGAATGTCCTGAACATGAAGCAGTTTGTAGGGTTGTATGATCACATCGATTCTCTCAGATTGTTGAACCTTGTAGCTCGACTTCTTCCTGCTTCTCAAATGATTCATAAGAATTTATCAAATTCAAACCGACCACTAACTCCTGAATATTTCCCAAACCAAACTGTGACTGTATGTTCTTTAATTTAACCCCTGTCAGGAAAGATTTTCAAAATAAGATCACGGTTTAAATGAAGGGCCAAGATGTGCTGTTTCTTGTTTATAGAGGATGAGACCAATATGACCAATAAAGAGGCAGCTCAGATCCATCCGAAGAGCAGAATCTTCAACTGATTATACAGATGAAGCGCTCGGCTGCACACAGAACAGAGTGTGATTTCAGTCTTTCAACAGGCTCATCTGTCATTATGTGGTTTCCTCTGTATTAGGAAACTGAAGCTGCACAGAGCTTTGACATCTTATCTGCAGAATACACACGCAGCTAACGCCGTCTTAAGGTAATTGTAGAGGGCTTCAGTCACATTTTCTTTTTCCCATGAAGGAGGAGAGGAGCGTATTACACACAGACTTATGTGATAATCATCACAGAAGGAATAAAATCCTCCTGATTTTCTACATTTTGCAAAAGTAGAAAAGAGGCTTTCTGTGGCGACTCCGGACCGCCATACCTGAGAGCTGCCCAGAGTTACCACAGCCGCCTGCTGCAGCTTTAACTGGACCAGAGAGCTGTTCAAGATCTTCTCTTAAACCTTGGTCTGAGTGAAGACTGGATTCTGTTGACTGAAGGGTCACATGGTCTCCATTAACTTTCGGCCTTTTTCCAAAACAGAGGCTCTCAAAACTTCACAGGATTTACACCAACAACTTTGAACATCTCGCTCAAGATTTTTTAACCTCTTAAGTCACTTCCATCGCTCTCTCTCTCTCTCTCTCTCTCATTCGATCTCTTTCTCTCTCTCCCTCTCTCTCTCGCATGTAGGAACGATTTTGTTTGGGAGGCTAATGGGAGAGAAATTCCTCTGAAATTGATCTGCGGTCTCGGTCGGCAGGATGCAGACACACGGCAGCCTCGCTCTCAGATCGTTTACTCATCATGTCTCAGCCGTTTAACGACGCTTCAAGCTGTTTTTAAGTTTGTTGAACTGTGTTTCAGTCACCTGTGTCCGTGTCTGTGTGAGCGTGTGTGTGTGTCTGTGTGAGCATGTGTGTGTGTCTGTGTGTGTGTGTGTGTGTGTGTGTGTGTGTGTGTGTGTGTGTGTGTGTGTGTGTGTGTGTGTGTGTTTCAGTCACCTGTGTCCGTGTTGAGGTGGTATCAGCAGGCAGTGTGAGGCCTCAGAGAACACAAATGACAGAAGGTCACACGTCAGCATCAGCATGCATCTGTGAGGAAGAAAACGTCTTAATTTCATGTGATCACAGTTTGGATGAAACTTTAAGTTTTTTTCCATGACAACAGGGAGACGCAGCAGCAGCATGTCCCGGCCTGTTACTTCACACCACCGTCAGCTTGTTATGACCACGACAACAAAATTGTACGTGTCTGAGGAAGTTAGTTTCACACTGCTGGCTTCCCACCGGATCCTTTGTCTGACTGCTGAAGGCTTTTTGTCACACTCGGTTACAGGACAAAGCGCGGGATAATGTCGCCAATGCTGAGATTATCAGGGACGAGTGGACAGCAGTTATTTCAGCGTGGAAAAATAAAAAACATGTTTTCGTTAACTGGTCACTCAGTGGTCGGCGCTTCCTGGAAACCAACTACATGAGGACTGACGTTTCAAAACACCAGACTTCAGCAGAAGCTGTTTGGATTATTTGCAATAATATGAATCAATTTAAGGAATAAAGTCGCTTCAGATGACCCCTAAGTCCCCCAATGACCGGAGACCAATAAGCAGAGCGAGCCTCACGCCCAGCTGTCAGTGTAGTTAAAGGACCAACCACTAAGATGTGTAGTGAGTGAGATGATAAAGTGACCTTACTATATGATCAGACATTAAGGAAACATGCTATGTTGAAGTGCTGGCTTCTCTGACAACAATGCAGCAGCCAGTATGTCCTCCTTCTAACTTTAGATTCTGGTCCTGAATGCTCTGGATTTGTTTGTTCAGTTCAGTTCAGATCTTTATTGATCACAGCCGTTTTAGACGCCCCTCAGTTTGCCAGATATGAGAGCAGTTATCAGGTCAAACCAACAGGTGTTGCAGCAATGGAAGAGAGGCAAGAGAACTGGTTCAGATAGAAGTGATTGTACCCGACCTAAAAAGCCTCTGCATGTTTCTAATAAGCTCCACGAGCAGAAACGTGCTCAAACTAGGATCAATATTGGCGATGCTTTTGAAAAATGGAGAGAGGTTAGAACGCAGAAAGGTTTACAGACCGATGCAGAGCTGGCTAAACACTGAAGCTTCAGTGTCCACCACATGGTGACCTGTGTGAGCATTGACTCTAGAGAGGAGGGGGCGGGGGGAGACAGCTCTCTGTAATGTTTAGAATTTGGACTGCAGTACCCATTTTAAACACTAGGTGTCAGAGTTACATACTGCTCCTTTAAGTATTTGCTGAAAGTTTCTTCTTAAGGATTTCTTTTGGGGGGATTGTTAGCGTGCAACTGCAGATAGAGTGCTGCTGGAAGTGGAAAAACAGTGGAGGTAAATGTTCAGAAATATGGTGAACATCAGTGCGAGTTCAGCTGCATGATCACCATCTGCTCCTGTCACACCTGTGGAGGGGTTATTATGGACGGCGGCTCGGCCTCAGGAGAGACGACTGACAGGTTTTAATGAGCCGAGGAGGAGAACAGCAGGACTTAGACTAAACACACACTCTGCTGCCTGACAGATACATCACAGACTGTGTATCCACATTTAAATTTGAGTTAATCCAGCTGATGAAAGACGCTCGATCACATCATCAGCTGCTGGTGTGTAAAATCATTTGTTGCTGTAGTTTGGAGCTTTAAGTGTCAGGCCACTCCAAGAGGATTCATCTAAACAAAACAGACTCACAGAGAGAGGCAGAGATGATGTTTCAGTTTTTAGGGAGGCTGGAAGTGGCTCAAAAGAGGAATAAATATTCATCCAATAATAAAAAAAAACAACTTTTTAAACCTTGGCTGCTGCAGTCTGCACGTTCCAGAGCCTGTGTGTGTGTGTGTGTGTGTGTGTGTGTGTGTGTGTGTGAGGATGAGAATAGATGGAGGCTGACAGCTCCGCCATCAGTGCATGAATGTATATGTGTGTGTGTTAATGCAGTGAATGGCACACAGTATGAAGCGCTCTGAGCGTTCAGAGGACGAGAAGAGACAAGTTATATAAGAGCAGAACATTTCATTTCAGACAAACTCACAAACAATAGAGGGACGTTTTACAGATTATAGGAAAACAGAGATATTTTACTGTGAAGAGACAAAGTTATTGATGAAACAATTGGAGGAATAAAGCAGTCAGTGAAGTTAAAGGTCCAATCAGTGAGATGTGTAGTGAGTGAGATGATAAAGTGACCTTACTATATGATCAGACATTAAGGAAACATGCTATGTTGAAGTGCTGGCTTCTCTGACAACAATGCAGCAGCCAGTATGTCCTCCTTCTAACTTTAGATTCTGGTCCTGAATGCTCTGGATTTGTTTGGACCAGAGAAGGTAGGCGGTTTTAAGGCGACCCCCACACGACCGTTTTGGACGCCCCTCGGTTTGCCAGATATGAGGGCAGTTATCAGGTCAAACCAACAGGTGTTGCAGCGATAGATTGAAGTGATTGTACCCGACCTAAAAAGCCTCTGCATGTTTCCAATAAGCTCCACGAGCAGAAACGTGCTCAAACTAGGATCAATATTGGAGATGCTTTTTGAAAAATGGAGAGAGGTTAGAACACAGAAAGGTTTACAGACCGATGCAGAGCTGGCTAAACACTGAAGCTTCAGTGTCCACCACATGGCAACCTGCGTCAGCATGGACTCTAGAGAGGAGGGGGCGGGGGGAGACAGCTCTCTACAATGTTTAGAATTTAGACTGCATTACCGATTTTAAACACTAGGGGTCAGAGTTACATACTGCTCCTTTAAGATCAGAATGAAGGTGGCCTCTTCTTTCTTTTCATTTCATATATTTCATTAACTTTATGATAAATGTTTTTACACTCATGATGACAATAAAAGGAAGTGGATTGTTTTGATGGAACTGAATCTTCAACAGGATCGTGTTTTCTTCTTCAGGGATCTTACCTCCTCGCTCTGTGGTAACAATCATTTCTCTTTTTAAACGCTCTGATTAGCTGTAACCTAAAGTGGTCACAGAACCTCCTGGAGGTTTGAGCTGCTGCTTGACGGAGCTGTTTTCACTGTGAAGCTTTGTGGCAGTCGTCCTCCCAGGCTGTCACTGTGCCGCCACGAGGTCTACGAGAAACAGCCTTCGAGGTTTGGACCGCAGTTAACGACGTGGTTCACCTCAGAGGCCGGCGGAGGAGGAGGAGGAGGCGAGGAGGAGAACTTCAGGGAGGGGAGTGTGGATGCAAACAAAGCTCCAGGAATGTCACTTCTCTTTCTCTTTCCCTTTCATCCATCAGCTTCTCTTTTCTCCTGTGATTGATTGTAAAACAGAGAGAGAGGTGAGGAAGAGAAAAACACATCTTTGAGAAAAAGAGACGAGGGACGAAGAACTAAAAGTTGCAGTCAGAAATAAAAATGTGTGTGTGCCCGACAGGAAGTCTCCCGGAGCCACTGAGGTGTAAATGTGGACAGACAGATGGACGCTGCTCATTGGACCGTTCTGCAGAGTGACATCTGGAGCTTGCGCAGCTGTTTACCTTTAAGCAAAAATCACCTGACCGTCCTGAGCGAGCGGGAGAGAAACTTCTGCACTGACCTGATTTGGTTGAAGTGACCAGCTGAGCCTCGTCTCTGCAGTGGTCTCATTTGCATTGCCTTTTAATACGAGAAAAACAACATGCTTTACGTCGCTGTGAGCACATAAAAACCAAAGATCCTTATTTGCAGATGCTTTCCTTTGACTGTTTTATGCAACAAACTCCAAGGCAGCCGGTTGGCTAATCACACGCTGCACAAACCTTGATGTTGATGATTTAAGGTTGGGCTGAACAAGATACACGTTTTGCAAAAGGTCGGACTTGTCCTCCAGTCTGGACAGCTGGCCTGTGGCTGTCTTTAAGGCTGATTAAAAGGTGTCTCAACATATGCATGTTCTAACCAGTGGAGCTCCACAGTGGAGCTTTTATTGTGCTGGTGAGCTCACTATGTAGTCCACTACAGAGAACCATCTGTGAGGGGAGAAGTGAACGAGCTTGTGAAAACAGAGCAAGTGCAGCTAGATGATACGAAACATAAAGTAGGAGGACAGTAAAGATAAAAGATACTGAGACTACTGTAGCCTTTAACAAATCCAATCCAATCCAATCCACTTTATTTATATAGCACAAGTTTAAACAAACACAAGACATTACACAGGAAAGGGGAAAAGGGGAGATTATACTTTGTATGAAGCTTAGGAGGTCTTGTCCCGGCAGCAGAAGCCGGGTTCTAGAGTAGACGGAGCTCCCCGAACCTTCAGCGAGGTGATCTGGCACTAATACCACCCGACGTCCCTGACGCCCAGCCACCACCATCGGACTGTGTCGTCCCAACAACCACTGCTGGCCTCCGATTGAGGGGCTGCGCACAGTGAGTGCTCCTGAGCTGGTGGGTGGTTGGTGACTTGCTCAAGGGAACCTCTGCAGTGCTCAGGAAGTGATCTGGAACCTCTCCAGCCACCAGACCAATTTACAGATCTGGTCCGCACCGGGACCAGATCAATGTTATGATCAGCTATGAATAAAAAAACCTGAGTTTCCTTGTGACAGACAATTTGAGAAGCATGAGAGGAAAAACAGGTGCATGGTTTGGCATTGACTCTCTTTTTTTTTTTTTCTCATAGTTTGAGCTGCTTTAAAAGTTATAGTTTGGACCTGGTGTCTGGAGAGGATTTATCCGACCACAAAGATGTCGGTTACCAAACGGCAGCTTGCATGTGAAAAGGAAATTTAGATGTTTGTGGATTTTGGTTTTGGAACAGTCGGCCGGTTTTACTGGCAATGACACGATGCAACCAAAACAACAACAGCGTATTAAGTGAATGTGAAATCCAAAACATCAGGCGTGGTTTTTATCTTCAGGCCGTGTAAGAAAGAAAACCTGAACTGTTAGTGGTTTGGTTTGGAAGCTCTCGATGTTTTTCTGCGAGTAATACGACTACAGCACAAAAGACAAACAAATTAGTCAGATAACGTGGGAGTCGTCTGCATAGAGTCTGAACCGTTGACCTGTTGGTATTTGTGTGGCCTGGTCAAACGGATGATGAGAGTTTTGGTCTGGTCGGGGGTCTGTTTTAGGCATTGGGTCTATCTTTAGCCGTCCTCACAGTTAGCCGCTCTGCATGCTTGTGGCAGATTTGTTTTTTTCCCTCTGGGAACATTTTTTATTCTCTGTTTTTGGTTCCAGTGTGACGGTGCTGACAAAGTGTCTGGGTCGGGGTCGGTAATGAGCCGTATGCACGAGACTGCAGTGAATTATACAACTCTTCACCACAGGACTGACTGCTTTCTAGGCAGCACCGCTGAAACCCTCGCCAGAGAGAGACGAACACAACAAGTCCTCTGGGCCCCCACCGCACCGCCAAGAACTCGCCAGTACAAAGCGACCCCGGACCCAGGGAGAGTTTCTGCGCTCGGGACACTCAGTGCTGAAATCAATGAACTGCACGGTTTGGTGTGGGAAATTGGCGCTACAAGAAAAAAGGCCCCAATGCATCACATTTTGACACTTTCTGATATCAGTTCAAGTTAGGAGAACAAAAGTCCATCTATTTCAGCTACTGCTTTGAAATCTTAAAAACTTTTCAGGTATATCGCAAAAAACAACAACTTTATATCTCTCATCCACCTTGCACATCTAAATGTTTAAAGGAGCAGTATGTAACTCTGACCCCTAGTGTTTAAAATGGGTACTGCAGTCTAAATTCTAAACCTTGTAGAGAGCTGTCTCCCCCCGCCCCCTCCTCTCTAGAGTCGATGCTCACGCAGGTTGCCATGTGGTGGACACTGAAGCTTCAGTGTTTAGCCAGCTCTGCATCGGTCTGTAAACCTTTCTGCGTTCTAACCTCTCTCCATTTTTCAAAAGCATCTCCAATATTGATCCTAGTTTGAGCACGTTTCTGCTCGTGGAGCTTATTAGAAACATGCAGAGGCTTTTTAGGTCGGGTACAATCACTTCTATCTGAACCAGTTCTCTTGCCCGCTTCCATCGCTGGAGCGTCCAAAACGGCCGTGTGGGGGTGTCTTAAAACCGCCTACCTTCTCTGAGAAGTTAACGCTCACACGCTTTTGAACCAAGAGAACAATCAGTCGCGTATTAAGTCAACTAATCTATGTTTCAATGCTCTGAAATCATCCTGATACGATTTGAAAAGTAAAATCTTTCAGATCTGCGTGAATGATTTCAGATTTATAAAGAGATCATTGGAGTAAGAAGAGGCTCCTGGCATGTCGTTTGTCTGGTGAACAGAATCAGCACGTCGTCTGGAATGCTCCTGACAGCACACCTTTACGCTCCAGTGAACTTTCTATAGTTCTGCTCTTTCTTTTTGTCTTTTGTTACCCATAACCCCCTGCAGCAAGCTGATCCTCTTCCCCCTCCACAGGTTAACAGGTCAGAACACTCATCACGGCTGAGTGCTCCCCTCGTCTGTGTGTGTGTGTTTGTGTGTGTGTGTGTCCAGCCCCCCTCACACACACAGACTGATGTGTGGTCTGATTACAGGTGACCTACATCCCTCCTCTGGGAGTCCGAGTGTTTAAACACAGCTCAGTCGCTCTTTTTTTAACCCGTTTGTTTTTTTTTTATATCAAGGATCAAATCAAATCCTCTGTACAGACTTTTTTTAAAGATTTATTTTCAGGCTTTTATGTCTTTATTTAAAGACGCAGGGCAGTGGACAGAGTCAGAAACCGGGAAGAGAGAGAGATAGAGAGAGAGGGGGGGTAACAACACAGGAAAAGGAGCCACAGGTTGGACCTGAACCCAGGCTGCCCCCTTAGAGGGCACTCACTAACCACTAGGCTACCTGTGTCTTAATCATATTTTTGTGTAAATCACATTGAAATCACATTTTCAACACCAGAGGTTGCTGCTTGGTCTCAATTCAGGGGCTGCATCCTTTCAAGGACGCATGTGGAGACTGGTCGCACGCTGCCTGATTCTGAAAGATAATTCAAATACATCCTAAGCTTTTGGGCCATAAAGGATGTATCTTGTGCATCCTCCATGGACCAACATATTTGAGGATTAGACCAGACCAGAAAATTGAAGCCATATTTATTGTGATATTATTTTGGCTTCTTTTACCCAACACTCTCTAACACAACCTGTCATATATCTGTTCCCTGTCTTTAGTGTTTCCTGTTTTAATTTGTAATTCTTGCCTCAGGGTTTTAGTTCCTTCCTTTGTGTGTGTGCCCCTGCACCCTGATTGTACCTTCTCCAAGTGTCTCTTTTGTGGATTTATATGAGCCCTTATGATTTGTATTTTTACCGAAATGGTTTCATTTGCAGATTTGGACTTTCAGAGAAATAAGTAAGCTTTTTGTTTTGCATTTCGTTTGAAGGTCACATATTCTCCTCCTAGGACATACTAGAGACACATATTAGTGTTATAAAAACATGGTGAGGTGGATTAAGCAGAGTATGTGACAATTAATAAATCCTTTGTGGTTCTGCATGTGGGTCCTTCTACCTTACACACCCAGATCATCCAGTCTCACAACAATGCACGCAATGTTCCACTCCCTCATTGGTCCTCTCTCTCTCTCTCTCTCTCACACACACACAAACACACAGCCAGTTAAACGTGGCTTCCCTGCAGAGCTCTGTGTGGATCTAACCTCTTCATCCCCTAATGTTCATATTTAAACTGATAACTTAATATCCTCTCATATGAGGCTCTCAGCAGGCAGAGGAATGAAGTCCAGGGATAAAACATACAAAAGATTTGACAGCAGGGATTATTTATTCTGGGAGAATATCTGATTCCTCTTGTTCAAGCTTTTTCTACATGTGTACCTTCATTTTTTAGTCATACACTTGAAGTTATTACAGTCCGTCAGACTGTCTGTCTTCCTGTGAGTTCTGGCCATGTAGATGTTTAGGGTTAATTTTCCAATAATATAGTCAGTCTTTAAAGGTCACAAATTCTGCAAAACACACTTCATCATGTTGTTCTAAATGTGTCTCTAGTCTGCCAACAAACCCACAATGATAAGAAAAGTCCATCCTCTTCGTCTTTTGCCTGCTTCCACTTTTCAGAAAATGTGTGCACAAACAGGCCGTTTGGAGATCTTCCCTTCATGACATCACAAAGGGCAGTAGCCCCTCCCCCAGGTGGGTGACACTCCCACAGCTAGATGTTTGTTCTGCCCTCTGAGTCTGCCTTCTCACCGTAAACAATAGAACATGGAGCGAGAAAGCTCGAGTACACCCAAGCCCTTCCAGAGAGGGAGCGTGGTCAGACACAGCTCATTTACATATTTAAAGGTACAGACACAGAAACAGCCTGTTCTGAGCAGGGCTGAAATAGAGGGGTTTATAGACATGATCAAATACAGGATCAGAGTGGATTTAGAACAAGATACTTCACACACATGTTTTGAGGAGCTCTGAGACTGTTTACTGAGCGAATAAATCAAATAAGAAGTTCGCCCAGAAGTTATTTTTGCAACCAGTGGACTCGCCCCCTGCTGGCCGTTAAACAGAACACACAATTGGGTCAACTGTTCTGTTGCGGCGGCCCTAAACGACCTAAAGCAGACAGTGTTGGGGTGGTTTAATGTCACAGACTGAGCTCTGGTGTCAGTCAGTGGCTGTGTTTGTCTAGGTTTACCCGACATGTCCATCCACTTCAGCCGTCAGCCGAGCAGCCCTGCACATATAACTTTACACTCTGCTGACTGACGGCTTTCACTGCTTTCCTCTCTTCTCTTATTCATGTAGTTACACTGAGGCGCCGGATCACTTTCCCCAGCACGCTCCTGTCTCCTGTCTCCCGTCCCGGCCCGCCAGCTTCAGGTAAAGGACAGCAGGTAACTGAAGACAGCGGTGACAAATGAAAACAGTGTTACAGACTGGAGCCTCTGCTCGCACAAAGGGCTGGATGGTGTACCTGCGCTCCTGTCCGATGGCGTTCAATGAAGAAGAAAATATAAGGAAAGAAAACTCGACCAGCAGGTTGTTCACTGTGCGCAAAAAGACTTTAACACGTGCAGTTGAAGCAGAGAGGTTGAGACATATGTCCTCGGATGTTAGAGACATTAGAGACCAGGAACGATGGGAGACCAGAGCTTTTATAGTCTGGGACTCCCTGCTGTTATCCCCCAGATCTGCTCCAATGTCAGAATTGAGTCCAGGTTCCCCTGCACGCCTCACACCTAGGTTTGAGGTGCTGCAGGGCATGCTGGGAATCAGTGTTTTTGTAGGTCCTTTGTTCATTTCCCTCCAGAAGTCTTCAAATCAGGCTTGCGGCTGAGTCTTTCCAGCACATGGCTGGTCCCAAACATACCCCTCCCCCCTTTGTCATCCCTAACCTTAAGTAGAGATTAAGAATGTGTGAACGTGTAAAACCATGTTGATCAGCTGCAAATAATTGAGGGTCAAATTTAGCTCGGCCTTCTGGGAGATAAAAAAAAAAAGACCTGTAGACAAACGCCTAGAAGACTTTGTGTTGTTTAAACACTAGAAGTCATATCAGATGCCAAGAATTCAGTCAAAGGTCAAAGCACTGTCATTTAAAATGATAAAGAGACGGAGGCGGCTGTGGTTCAGTGGTAGTCGGTCGTCCTTAACCAGAAGGTTGGGGGTTTGATCCCCAGCTCCTGCAGCCACATGTTCGATGTTTCCTTGGGCAAGACACTTAACCCCAAGTTGCTTCCTCTGCTACAGATGAGTTAATACTGATGGACTCTTTACGCAGCAGCCTCTACCATCAGTGTGTGAATGTGTATGAATGGATGAGTTAATACTGTTGCCTCTGGTCACTTCCTGTCAGCACCTGTGCTCTGCCTCCCGTCACTTCCTGTCAGCACCTGTGCTCTGTCTCTGTTCACTTCCTGTCAGCACCTGTGCTCTGTCTCTGTTCACTTCCTGTCAGCACCTGTGCTCTGTCTCTGGTCACTTTCGGTCAGCACCTGTGCTCTGCCTCCCGTCACTTCCTGTCAGCACCTGTGCTCTGTCTCTGGTCACTTCCTGTCAGCACCTCTGCAGTGACTCCGGTCACTTCCTGTTAGCACCTGTGTGTTCGGTCTGACTTAAAGCTGTTTGTTTGCACTTCCTGTCGTTGTCTCTTCCTCTCTCTCTCTCCTTGCTCGTGTTGTTCTTACTCTCTGATGTTGGACTCTTTGGATAAAAGCGTCTGATAAATGATTGGAGCTGAGACTGAAGGAATTGTCAGGCAAGTTATCAAGGACTAAAGCCAACTGCATGTGACCTCCTGCTCTGAGTGCAGAAGTGTTTCACTGTCAAATGTAACCGTCTCTGTGTTTCTCATGGTTGTTATCTCATTTCATCGACCTCCCGACGTGCAGTATCAAATGACTGAATAGCTCTTGCAGGCTGAGGCACTCCGTTCCTGTTGTTCTCTGGTTGTTGATAAAGGAGGTTTTATATTTCAGTGAAACTCTTCAGATGCTCAGCTGTTTATAAAACTTTGATTCTCTCACTACCACAGACTCTTAAGACTGACGAGTCGGAGCCCTGCGGTGTGTGTCCATGCTCTTTCCCACATGTATTTGTACCATGCTGCTATTCATCCAAGCTTTGTTTTCAGAGCTTCAGGGCACCATGCTGAATCCAAACTGAAACTGATTGTGCCACTGAAGAATGGGTGGTTTGAAGGCGACATTGTACCATTTTATTTACAATTAGACATTGTTATTACCCCCATCGGTTTCTCTGTTATAACATAACTTTGCAACAAACATGCTGGTGATATTTGAGTTCGACCTTTAACTTTCACGGTGCAGTTTTTGAATGGAAATGTGCAGTGGCATGCTTTGCAGTTGCTCCTAAAGTACCTACAATAAATATACCAAACGTCAACATCCCGCGTTGAAAAATGAGGCTGATGCTGACGTGCAAAATCATGAAGAAGGTGCTTAAGTTACAGTCAAACCAGACGGGGTCATTTTGACCCCAGAGGACAGCAAGTGTATAGGAATCGAGAGGACATTACGAGGGTTCAGCTATATTCTGGATTTAGAAAAAGGTGAATTTGTTTTTGGTTGTGTCTCGGTTGCTCTCTGTCTTTGAATTACATCAGGTTTCAAAGTGGTGACCGATGCAAATCAATGAAAATAAAGGGATTGGTTATATGCAAATATTTTACTGTAGACAAGAGAGAGAGTGAACAGACGAAATGTGAAACGAAACCTTTTGACACTGTAAAGCACTGTTCCCATCCAGATCTTGGTTTGGAAACAACACACTGCCAAACTGAGGTTATTATTTGCGACATCAACTCTCTGGGCAGTTTTTAACAGACTGGCGTGATTAAGTGCCACAATTTCCCATAATGCAAGTTTAATTACCAATATGGAGGATGGCAAGAGGGAGATTTGGGAGAGGAGCACGCATCAGACACGCATGCATTCATCTTCCTGTGTATGTTTTTTGTCCAGCACACAGTACTCAACTTTTTGGATGTTCGTATTCTAAATTGGACTATAATTGCAGTGTTGAGCATTTTAAAATCATAAGCCTTTGGTTGTCCTACCAAAAGCTTTTTTGGTTGTCCTACATTGACTTTATTCTTCTATTCTATTGGGGGGAATCTCCCCCAACTGGACATTGGAAATTTTGCAATCCTTGAGGCACCTCTCTATCAGCGACCTACATGTTTCATTCAGTCTCAAAAATAACTTTCAGCACATCAATAAAACTCTTCACCACAACAGAAAACACTGTGACTCTTTATTGGAAGAAGAAAAGCTGACACACAAGTCCAACTGAAACTTAACATCCAAACCTCTTCGTTTGGCCCCTTACCAAACATGAGTGGTATTTCTGTTTTGATGGGTTTGCTTAGCAAGTATTGACACACCAACAAGAAGATCCAATCAACAAAAACTGATACAGTTTAACCCCTGTGGGGATCTGGCAGACTGCTCAGGTATATTTAGTTTTGTTTGATGAAGGTGTGGTGTGAACAAATCTTCATGCCAAACGGAGACCTGGCACCACTGAGCTGATTATTCGTTGGAAAAAGCAAGCTCACACAAGGAATGTATACCTTGCATGACTATAAGTTTCAGTAATGAGTATAAACTATAATCAAAAATGAATCAAATTAACTCTTTTCATGCTTCTTTTGGAGCATTGACTTCAAACCTGGGGTCCTGGACGCCCTTGGGAAGGCACCAAAGAACTTATGATACAATAATAAATGGACTTGAGTATAGTTATTTTCTAGTCTTCTGACTACTCAAAGTGCTTTTTCACTGCAGGTCACACCTACACATTCACACACTGATGGTAGAGGCTGCTGTGGAAAGTGACCATCAGAAGTAACTAATCCCATTCATACACATTAACACACAGTCTGACGAAGCAGTGGGAGCAACTTGGGGTTAAGTATCTTGCCTGTAAGGACTCATCAGAGCTGGGGATCCAACCCCTGACCTTCTGGTTGAGAGACAACCAACTCTAGCGACTGAGCCACAGCCGCCCATGATACAACACATCTTGAATAGTTTCATACGCTAGTGTTTGTAGGCCTATTTTGTTGGGATTTATCCAGGACAACTATTGTACTAAAAATGTATGTCCATTTTTGACAGGAGAGGGGGGCTTCAAGATCAGATCAATGTTTTGCATGAGGAAACAGAAAACAGGCTGAAGCACCAACCCCATGAAAGAAGAATTGCAGAGTGCAGTGGATAAAACATGGTGTATAATGTTAACATCTGTGTGTGTGTTCTCACCAAATACTGTCCTTGGATTTGTCCACGATTCCATCTAAAGAATGGTATCGATCGATGGTGAGATTGGCGTCGTGAGCTGAAGAGAAGTTGGTGACCACGCGGCAGGAGATTCCGAAAAACCGCATCACTGAGAACCAGATAGAAGGACTTGAGATATTTTCACATAAAGTCATAAATGTGTTTTCCAACATTCTGCAGCTCTGATAGGCAACGATTAAAACTAGGGTTGGCAGAGAAATGTGGCACCAGTTTTACTCTTCTTTCTCATTTTGGTCCACTTCAAGTCTCACTTTTGGAAGAACTTTGAGACATAAAAAGACAAAAACTGCCTGAGTTGTAAAGTCCCCCATTCATAAGGCACATTACATAATGCTCATTAAAGGAAGAATATGCAACTTTTTGATCCACTAGATGTCGCCCTTGAGCTCCAGCATGAAACCAAAACAACTTGCGCTGCATTGTTGTGTTAGCATGCTAATGCTAGCGCGCTTTAGTTTGCTCGTAGCTTCACACTGCATGTAAATTTACACGCAATGACCGTAATCTAGAAACGCTTACATGACATTCAATGAAGCAGTGAGTACAGTATGTTATTCTTCTTTTCTCTAGTCCCTCAATTAAACAACTTTTATACGCGAGGGGATGAGCCGGCCGGCCTTCCTGGCGATGTAAACAAAGTGAAGATAGGACTCGGAAAGCTCGGAAAGCATCACAGACAGTGGGACTCGGGTGTTACACCCATTGTAGACAGTCATGACTTAGAGAGTTATTTTCAGAGGACATACTTGATTTCTATTATATTTAAGTGTGAAAAATCGCATATTAAGCCTTTAAGGGGTTTTGTGTGAAAACACGATGAATCAGTTCTGCTGTTAAAGAAAGTTTCTTGTGTTGCCAAGTGTTCGGTCTACTGCTCTTTTCTTAGAGTGTTCTGAGATAACATTTGCTGCGACTTGGCGATATACAGATACATTGATTGATCTCTACAGATTTTATTCCAGGTGTGAGAAGCCTGATGTTACCTGTACACATCACTCCGGCAAACACCCAGCACTGTCCATATTTGACTGGTTCGAACTGGTTTTCGAGCCACTCTGTAAGGATGGCACTGCTACCGGTCCAGTGACTGGGTGAATGTCCGTCCTCATAATAACTCCCCCAATTTCCCTCCAACACACCGCAGTCATCCTCACTGTTGATCTGCAAGAAAACAAATGGACAAGGAAGTCTGAACAGAAGTGTGTGTGTTTTATTGCAGAATGATAATCATATCAGTCCTTATTTTCAATTTGTAGAAAATAATAAAACTTAAAAAGCCAGAAAATATCAGTACTTCTTCTGTAGAGAAGAAAAGTTGGATGAATAATGCGTAAAATATGTACTTAATAATCTTACTGTGAAGCAGGTATAATGTTGACATCGATCACAATCTTAATTTGTTGTGTTAGCTTTCTAAGGGCGCTTAATTGAAACGAACACCCGAGTGGAAAATCCAGCTTTTACTTTAAACAAAGTGGCTTAAAGTTAACATTTTCAAACATCAACATTTGGAGCTATAGAAACAGAGTGTGTCCTACCATGGCACTGATCACACGGCCAACGTAGATGGGGTTACAGCTCGCTGTAACCCCATCCCAGTCCCCCACCCAGTCCTCTACAGAGATGAGATCAGAGAGAGAGAGAGAGAGAGAGAGAGAGAGAAAGAAAGATGGACAGACAGATGTTCAGACAGACAGACAGGAGAGACAGATGGTTGATATTTTATAGATTATATGGTTTAGACCAGTGGTACTCAGCCTTCTTAGACTTAAGAGCCACAATCCAAAAACCTCTTGCTTTGACAATGTTCCCCTTTTTAAAAAAAATTATTTCAATTTTTTTTCCAAGTAGGACCTAAAAGAGCCACAACTAGTCCCAAATGAGCCATGTGGCTCGAGAGCCTGAACTGACAGACAGATGCAGCGCACAGAGCTGTCAATCAAATCTGCCACAACCTGTATATGGGCATAGCCGTTTAACGTAATAAAACAAATCCATTGAGTTTAAAAAAAACACCTGTTGGTTTGACCTGATAACTGCTCTCATATCTGACAAACCGAGGGGCGTCCAAAACGGCCGTGTGTGGGGGTCGCCTTAAAACCGCCTACCTTCTCTGGTCCAAACAAATCCAGAGCATTCAGGACCAGAATCTAAAGTTAGAAGGAGGACATACTGGCTGCTGCATTGTTGTCAGAGAAGCCAGCACTTCAACATAGCATGTTTCCTTAATGTCTGATCATAAAGTACGGTCACTTCATCATCTCACTCACTACACATCTCACTGATTGGTCCCTTTAATCTATATTTGTCCGTGTTTGTCCTGTAGGTGAAAGTACTGGAGTCGGTGTTTCAGATGAACTGTTATCCAGGGATTCAGCTGAGGGAGCAGCTGGCTGAGAGGCTGGACCTGGACGAGGACAGAATACAGGTTCAGACAACAGAAAGCACTCTCAGAAAAAACCTGTCCTTGAGTTAGATAAAAGGCGGTGTTGTTCTCTGATTTTAGCTCTTCTGCCATTTTGTCTGACGATTTCTCCTCTCTCTCTCTCTCTCTCTCTCTCTGTCTTTCTTTCTCTTAGATTTGGTTTCAGAACCGGCGGGTGAAGCTGAGGCGTTCCCTCAGAGAGTCTCGTCTGCAGCTGGTTCAGGCGGCTGTGGCCGACCTGCGAGTCGGACATGACATCACGGGTCAACTGAAAAAGGATGAGCGAGCTGAACACGACCTGGCCTCTCGTCTTCAGCTCGTGGTGGAGGAAGAGAGGGAGAGATGATGACTGTTTCTCATATTAAGATGGACTGTTTACTTGTAAATGCAGCCCTACCATGTGTCTTTGAGGTTCACTGCAAATGCTCTGACTCACTATTGTGAGTTGTACTCTCGGGTAGGATGGCGGGCTCTGGCGCCCCCTAGACTCATACACTGGTACACCCCCATCCATCCAACCAACCCTCCATCCATCCATCCAAACCTCTATCCATCCAATTTATCCATCCAATTAATCCATCCATCCATCCAATTTATCCATCCATCCAACCCTCCATCCGTCCAACCCTCCATCCATCCATCCAACCCTCCATCCGTCCAACCCTCCATCCATCCAACCCTCCATCCGTCCAACCCTCCATCTGTCCAACCCTCCATCCATCCAACCCTCCATCTGTCCAACCCTCCATCCATTCAACCCTCCATCCATCCATCTATCCAACCCTCCATCCAACCCACCACCCTTCAACCCTCCATCCATCCAACCCTCCATCCATCCATCCATTCAACCCTCCATCCGTCCAACCCTCCATCCATCCATCCATCCATTCAACCCTCCATCCGTCCAACCCTCCATCCATCCATCCATCCATTCAACCCTCCATCCGTCCAACCCTCCATCCATCCATCCATCCATCCATTCAACCCTCCATCCGTCCAACCCTCCATCCATCCATCCAACCCACCATCCATTCAACCCTCCATCCATCCAACCCTCCATCCATCCATCCATTCAACCCTCCATCCATCCATCCATCCAACCCTCCATCCATTCAACCCTCCATCCGTCCAACCCTCCATCCATCCAACCCTCCATCCATCCATTCATTCATGCAGGCTAAGCAAGTCGCCCCCAGATGTCCCTCTCCCCAGCAACGTTTTCCAGCTCCTCCTGGGGGACCCCAAGGCATTCCCGACAGAAATTGGGAAAAGGGCTTTTTGGTATTCTGCACCCTCAGCCTGGAATCTGTTGCAAAAGGACTTGAAACTCAAGGAGCTGGTGTCCTTTCCATGTTTTTAAATCTAAAATGAAAGACTTGGAAGCAGATTCTACAGGATGTTGATGATTTCAGCCTGCCTGGCTGTACAGCTGACCTTCCAGAAAGTTATTTTTCAGACTCATAGACAGTTCTCTTTTAATGCACGTTTCCATTTTTGTAAATTGAACTTTGTGTCTCTTTGTGTTGTTGCTGCTGGCTGTCTCGGCCAGATCTCCTTTTAAAGAAAGAGGTTCTTAATCTCAATGGGACTGACCTGCTTAAATAAAGGTGAAATAAAATTAAATAAATTAATAAATTCACCCGTTTCTACGAGCTTCTAAATCTGGCCAACAAGCCTAACCCGCCCACCTTTGCAGGTTCCTCATTGGCTGATATCTATGTGGATGTATTTGGGTATTTTTGGATTTATTTTTACATGATTCTCAGTTTCTTACCTCCTCTATTTAAATGTTGTGTGCAATGTGTTTCATCATTTCCCTGATGAAGGCCACAAGCCGAAACACGTCACTCTAATTTGTTAATAAAGTGGATCTTCATAGTACAAGTGTTGCTGGAGCTTTTTGACCTTTTCTTTCACCCTTCATGCACCTTGTTAGTTGGTGAAGTTGTGCTGGATATGGTCACATGACCAACCATCACAAATACAGATTATTCAGGGTCAGACATAATATTGTGTTGCAGGAGTATTTTCCTGCACCATCTCAGCTTTACATTTGTATCCTTGTATTTGGTTGGAAATCAGTTTTTCTCTGGGTGTGATTACACAAAACTCAAAGACACAAATGGAACATGGATTTTTCACAAACATTTTATTTGTGCATACGGTGTGATGCTCTCTTATCCGAGAACACCTCATTAATTTGTGTGCCCAAAAGACAAAAATGTACTAGACCAAATATATTGAACCCCAAAAATGAGTTGAATGAATGAGTTGTCTTGTTTCCGAGTCAACCCGAGGATTTAGGGTCTGACGGTGACGGTGCATAGGCCTTTGATGTCTCTGAAGAGGGAGCAGTCAAAGTCGGCAGTCAGGGTCCTCTCTCCGGACTTGTAAGGGACGATGTAAAACATGAGACGTACCCGTCTGCTTGGTTTAAGGTCTCCGAGTCTGAGGGTGAAAATAGAGAAAACAGGTGATGTCTAACTGAGGGTGCCATGTGCAGGTAAAAATCAAGCTAACAATCTGTGCTAGATGTAAAATTTTACACTAGAGCGGCAGCGTTTAGCTTCCCTGACTTCTTGAATCCAAAACGATCAAGGTGAAAGGGCGCAAAATAAATCTATTTTAGTGATTCCTTCTTCAGTCAATTCGCTTAAGTGAAAATCCAAAGAGTGTGTGCTTGGTTGCTCCATGCGAGATATCCATTTTTCAATCAATCGTTAATATTTACATTTTTAGTGTCGTCAGCCTCAAACCTTGTATGGCTTTCATGGTTTCCAAATGCTATGTTGTACATCAGCGCATGCCGATAAACTCACTTGACTTCGTACTCTTTTTTCCAGAGGCCAGTTCCAGAGATGGTCAAAGTGCAGTTCTTCAGCGTCTCGTTTACAGGGTTCATGAAAGAGATTTCTGCATTTGCAGGAGTCTTCAGTTTGACGTTACCAGAAATCTGAAACATAAAAAAATGTAGTTGATTGTTCAATTAAACTCAGTAAAGCTGTCTTGGGTTTTATAGACTCATCCATCTCTAAACTTCAACCTGAATGTAAACAATGGCATTTTTATAGGCATTGTCAACCAGTTCGCTTTAGAAGGTCGTACTTTCAGCTTGAAAGTACGAGCATGACTTTTCTGGCAGGTTAAATGCTTCTTTAATTCTTGTTTGTGTGAGAAAAGCCTGCAGCAGCTCTAACGAGAATGAGCACATTTTTGTTGCACAACAAATCACAGTAGACTCAAAAAATCACCAATGATGACAGCTTTTAGCTTGCAGGCAAAACTGACATTGTTCTCAAAACATGAAATCTGATTATATACAAACATTTTTATGGATGCTTCTGTTGGTAATTAGTCATCTTTCATTAATGACATAGTCATTAGTCGTTTAATTATAACTAGTCCATCCAGCTTTTTTTTACCACCAGGTTGGATTATTGTATTTCTCTTTTATCAGGCTGCTCTAGTAAGACTGCAGAAAATCTGGAACTGAGTCCTTTTTCAAACATACAAAGCTCTGAATGGGCAGGCACCATCGTATGTTAAAGAGCTAATAGTGTCATATTACCCCTCTAGACCATGATGCTCCCAGAAAAGAGTACATACAGTCTCTAAATGTACTATGGGAGGTAGAGCCTTCAGTTATCAGGCCTGCTCGTGCTACCTACGGTCGACATTATTAAATCAAAAGTGAATCTAAGATATGCAACTATTAATATCAGCTTTGCATCTATTCTATCCCAATTACATCATCATTACAATAACATTAATATTAGACTGATCAGGTTATTATCACAGCTGTTAAATAATGTGACAGACAGCTGGACAAAGGTGGATGGCAGGTGATGATAGAGGAAGAAAAATATTTTCTACTAACAGTGATGGAGATCGGTGGGTCAAGCAGCACAACGTCGACCTCTCTCAGGTATGGGTGGTCTGGCTTCTCTTTGTCTTTAACCAGGACTGAGATCTTCATGATGTCACACTCCAACATGGGCTTAGAGTAGACTGAGAACGGGACCACGATCGGCATTGTCAGATCTACAATAGAGAAAATAATTTAAGACCTCCTGTCCACAAAAGAAGATTCACCTTTTCCTGGCAGCAGTGTCTTTTCCAACTTCTCTCCCTGGATGTTTCCAGCTAGGTGTCCGGTGTAGTTCATGGCTTGAACGGCGATGTTGATGATCAGCGGCCTGTCAGCAGTACTTTCACTGCTCAGCACCAATTTCTGGCTCACATCCTTACCGTTAATCGGCTTTGACACCTAAAACAAAGAGAAATTTGAGGAAAAGAAGGTTTTATTTGAGTCACATATCCCACAACGCCCTGCCCATTCATTATGACCCAGAACTGTAAGGAACATTTCCTTATAAACCAAAGTTTGTGAGAGAAATTTCAAATGCATAGTGTCATACAGTTCGTAGAAAATTGGGATGATTTGAGATCTACATTTTCTTATCTCATCCTAACCAGCGATACCATACCATTTCATGAATTACACCAAAGGTCAACAAATGGCATACCCCGGTACGAATCCGGACCAAGATGCTGCGCTGCCCAGACCCAGACTTACTTGATGTGCACTTCTATTTTAACAGTGCAGCCTTTGCTGCTTTTACGGTAGTCTTTTCTTGCCTTGCCTCTACACATGTCACACTACTCAGCCAATCAGATCTTTTTCTCAGAACCGGCACCACGAGTAAACACTGTTAGTGTGAGAATACATATCAACTTATTTTCTGTGTTGGTGTGTTGATTTTGTGATTATGTGTGTGTATTCCTTGTTCCTCATTTTTTGTCCAGCCTGATTCACTAAGAATGGATCGCGTTTCATCGTTTGTACTTTAGTGTTTATTTTTTGTCCTTGTTATCAGTGCACAGTTTTGCTTTGTGACCTTGTGTTGTGTTTTTTGTTTTCCTTGGAGCAGATACTGTGGTCTGAGGCGCCCTGCCCTGCTGGCACAGCTGCAGAGCATCTGACCTAATTAGAAGCAGTTTAACAGTTTACCTGTGTTTCCTGCAAGCTGCCAATTTCTCACAACTTCACAATGGCTCATCCTCCCCAGTTTGGGAGGTTGTTTTATGCATGATCTTGCATGATCAGTGTTCACCTGCCTTGTCTGGGTTTCACTCCTGGGTCCCAACATTTACCAGTATTTAGTAAACCATGGCATTGCGGCTGGTTATAGCTCCAAAAATTCAAATAAAGTTAGATTTACACTCTCAAAAAATGAATTCAATCACCCTTGAGGTTCAGGTTTTTCTTACAATGCTCTGAGCTTGTGACCTTTTAAAGAGGCACTTGTTAATGTGAAATCATTTTGTTTTCCCAACATACAAGTCATCATGACACTCCCTATGAAGGTTGAAAAGGTTTCATCTTGTAAAAAGAAAAAAAGAAAATGTATGTTCTTTCAAAAATGCATTCCATGTTAGGGTGTGCTTTATAACCATGAATTAGTTACACCACCGCTCATACCAAAAGGGCAAAGTCAATATGATGTTGTCATTGAGTTAAATGTAAAATTTGCAATAAAGTTACTGACTGGTGACATGGTTCCGGGCGCCAGACTCCAGGGTGCCGGGCCTCCTTTGACTCTCTTTATAAGTTTCACATTTGCACCTCTTCAATACATAAGATAGGAGCTTGGAGGGGAGCAGGGTATATTCGACCCTGAACACATCACACACCACCACCCAGGAGTTGGCAGCAGAGGACCAGAGACAGAGAAAGACTAAGTCTGCACACCAGAAGCTGCTCCATTTAACATTGTAAGGTTTCTGGCCCTCGCCTTTCATCAGACACGCATGCATTCATCTTCCTGTGTCTTTGGGTATGTTTTTTGTCCAGCACACAGTACTCAGCTTTTTGGATGTTGGTGCAGTTTGATATGTTCGCAGAGGGATTCATCCCATGAACTGAGACCTATAAAGAGCCAGCAACTACACAACTCGTTCTTCACTGAGTCTTTATAAGCCAGCAGTTTTTTTCAGTTTGTCTCCACAGGGTTTAGGAAACATATGGTTATAAGTACGAATGCTAATGCTGTTAGCCAGATAATTACATTTTCCTGTATGTGTTAGCATTAAGCTAATGAACTAACATCCATCTAACATAGTGGTCCATCTGTGAGAAATGTTGTCCCCCCCAGTTAACAATGCACCTTTCGTCATTACTATCACACTGGTATCCTCTATTCTTTGTTTTGGTTGATTAGCTCTAAATGGAAACACTGGGGAATGTTGTTTTTTATGACGTACCTCTTCAAATCGTATGGACACTTTTGGCGGTGGGAGGATGACTCCTGTGAACACATTCCCTATCCTGTTTGGAATCCCATTCCTCTCCATCTCCCTTATCTCCGTCTCCAACGTGTGAATCTCCAACGTCTCCGTCTCCGTCTCCCTCTTCTTCTTCTCCTCCTCTCTAATCTTATTAAGGTGCTTGAAGTGTTTGAGGATGGCTCTTCTGAAGACGACCCTATCTTTGCTTGATCCTGTAAGGGAAGTAATTTAATCATTGTTTCGGACCCAACATCCAGCTTGAGCTTGTGTGATGTGCTTTTCTCATGAACCCACCCTCCTCAGGTTTATAGGTGTCGGTGATGTCGACCCTTGCATCACTACCCACAGCTTTTGTTGAGATATGTTGTCCCACTAAGTCAGCGAAAGCCTCTATTTTCTCCAGTGAACCGTCAGGTTTGACCTGATAGGACATACAACCACAGACAATAGAAACGAGGAAGACAAAAATTCATTTAACAAATCCAGCAGTGGACTATTTGATCATAAATGATTTTGACTGTCTGACCTTCTTGTGTTCTTCTCTTTTAAACAGTTGTCTTTTTTTATTGCTCTATATCTGTCCTGTAAAGGCTGTAGTATTGCTAAATGTTATTTGAATGGTGTTAGGTTCAAGCTCTGCTCACTGACCAGCCAATCGACAGAGTCAGCGTTGACCTCAGCAAAGACAAACGGAGTATCGTATTTGATGTCTGTGTCTCCGTTCAGGATGGCTGCTTTTGGGGATGGACCGCAGCAGAAAACACCTACAGGAGAGAGAGAGAGAGAGAGAGAGAGAGAGAGAGAGAGAGAGAGACTTAAATTCTGTCATGGATTATTCCACCTCGGTGTGCAATTGTTTTTTTGACTCCACCTCAAAGTCATTACCCCATTGCTATCATTAATCCATCAGTGGATTGTAATCAGGTTATATATAAGTAATGAGGTTATTATTTGAATATAAACAATATTCATCAACAAAGACTTCCAGGAGGTGTGGAGAGTGAAGTTGTATTTTCAATTCTTCTAAAAATCCCTTTTATTATGTCATTGGAATCATTTATATTCACTGAATCTAAAATAAAAAAAAGGCCAGAGTGTAAAATAATGAAAATAAATTAGGTCATAAGAGTGGGGAGGAAAAGGTTTATGGAGATGCATAACAGAGTCCGTACCCTGGCTCCGCTATCCTGTTTAATGTGTCTCTGAGTCATGACTGTCTACAATGAGTGAGAAGCTCGAGTCCCGCTGGCTGTGTTGTTGTCAGAGCTGTGTTAACATGGACGGGACGGCCGGCTCCTCCCCTTGTGTATAAAAGCTGTTTTAGTCAAGTACTAGAGAGAAGAAGAAGAACATACTCATTGACTGAGAACAAAATGACTTGGAGATGAATGGATGAGTTAATACTGATGGACTCTTTACATAGCAGCCTCTACCATCAGTGTGTGAATGTGGAGGTTTGACCTGCGGTTTAAAAGCACTTTGAGTAGTCAGAAGACGAGAAAATAAATATACAAGCTCAAGTCCATTTACCACTGACAGGTGTCTCCTGTAAAATGCCCCCGCAGAGAGTCAGCTGTTGTGATGGATTAGGTTTTAATGCATGTGCACAGGTGCCATGCATGATGCTTGGTGAAAAAAAAGACGAGAGAGGGTAATATCAAGTTCACTTTACACCTGCTCTCTGTGTCCTCAGAGTGACGTCAGACATGAAGAAAGAGTGAAAGAATAGAGACTTTAAAAGATGGAAGGGAGGAAAGGAAGCGAGAGCAGAGAGAAACATGACAGTCGGACAGATAAACACCCGAGAGAAGGGAAGACCGAGAGACAGACAAAAATAAAGGTGGCAGAAAACATCATCAGAACTTCTTTCCAGACTTTAGAACAGTTTTATTCAACAACTTCAGTTTCTGTATGTCACCAGAGGAGGTGGAGGTCAGAGAGTTAGCATGGTTCATACCAACAAATCCTCCAAATAATGCAACCACAGTGATTTTTTATTTCCTCTTCTGGTAAGACCAACAGGAACATTTCATTTAGATTCCCCAGGTAACACATGTGAATATACCTGAAGTAGTGTGTTACATGAAATCCATCCATCCATTATCTACAGTATAGCACTGAATGATGTGTGTGTGTGTGTGTGTGCGTGCGTGCGTGTGTGTGTGTGTGTGTGTGTGTGTGTGTGTGTGTGTGTGTGTGTGTGTGTGTGTGTGTGTGTGTGTGTGTGTGTGTGTGTGTGTGTGTTTGTGTGTGTTGCTACAGGGAAATACGGGGGTTAACTGGTCTGAATGCAGCCCATTATTTTTCTCTGTTATGGTCAGTACCATCCTCAGACATGTTGATTATAACACTGGGATCAGCCCATGTAATGACGTTTACGGTTTTATTCCACCAGGGGGCGTTGCATAATATTTGTTTCACTATTTCATGCCTTAAAAAGGGACAGCCGTTGTTTTTCTGTCTCAGTAAGTCTGCATTGAGCTGACCGTGTGACACCGCATAACAGCCAATAAGAGCCAATAAGAGCCTATGTTGAAATGAGGAGCCTACCCCCTGTTCTGACGGCAAATTGTACCTGTACTCTCCTGTACTACCTGTGCAAATGGCGCTTAACATCTAATCTGATCTATCCCAGAGTTGAGTTTTTGTCGGTTTGGGGCGGCTATCGCTCAGTGGTAGAGTTGGTCGTCTTTAAACCGGAAGGTTGGGGGTTCGATCCCGATGTGTCCTTAGGCGAGACACTTAACCCCAAGTTGCTCCTGTTTCTCCACCATCAGTGTGTGAATGTGTATGAATGGATGAGTTAATACTGATGGACTCTTTACACAGCAGCCTCTACCATCAGTGTGTGAATGTGGAGGTTTGACCTGCGGTTTAAAAGCACTTTGAGTAGTCAGAAGACGAGAAAATAAATATACAAGCTCAAGTCCATTTACCACTGACAGGTGTCTCCTGTAAAATGCCCCCGCAGAGAGTCAGCTGTTGTGATGGATTAGGTTTTAATGCATGTGCACAGGTGCCATGCATGATGCTTGGTGAAAAAAAAGACTAGAGAGGGTAATATCAAGTTCACTTTACACCTGCTCTCTGTGTCCTCAGAGTGACGTCAGACATGAAGAAAGAGTGAAAGAATAGAGACTTTAAAAGATGGAAGGGAGGAAAGGAAGCGAGAGCAGAGAGAAACATGACAGTCGGACAGAAAAACACCCGAGAGAAGGGAAGACCGAGAGACAGACAAAAATAAAGGTGGCAGAAAACGTCATCAGAACTTCTTTCCAGACTTTAGAACAGTTTTATTCAACAACTTCAGTTTCTGTATGTCACCAGAGGAGGTGGAGGTCAGAGAGTTAGCATGGTTCATACCAACAAATCCTCCAAATAATGCAACCACAGTGATTTTTTATTTCCTCTTCTGTAAGACCAACAGGAACATTTCATTTAGATTCCCCAGGTAACACATGTGAATATACCTGAAGTAGTGTGTTACATGAAATCCATCCATCCATTATCTACAGTATAGCACTGAATGATGTGTGTGTGTGTGTCACAGATTGGTGGGTCAGAGAGTTAGCATGGTTCATACCAACAAATCCTCCAAATAATGCAACCACAGTGATTTTTCATGTTTTATTTCCTCTTCTGTTAAGACCAGATAATACCTGAAGTAGTGTGTTACATGAAATCCATCCATCCATTATCTGTAGTATAGCACTTATCCCATACGGGGTCACGGGTGGCCAGAGCGGATCATGACCAGCTGATCCCAGCTGTCATTGGGTGAGAGGTGGGGTTACAGCCAGTCATTCACACACACACAAACACACACACACACACACACACACACACACACACACACACACACACACACACACACACACATTCTTATTCCTGTTCTTCCCACTCTCTCCTGGAAGCTGTCTCACTTCTCTGCTGCTCAGTAGAGACCAGGGCAGCATGTTTGTTTGTGAGCCTGAAAGGCCCAGTCAATTGGCCCTCCCAGGATATACACATTTGATGATGCACAGTACTGTTAGCACATTAGCTCCCTCTGCCTGGCTCCCCCATCAGCCTTTGGAGCTGACTGAAATAAGTTTGTTAACGAGTTCTTGTTGGGGTCAAATGTCCGAGCCTGCTCCCTCCCCTCCACATGTGACCGGCCCTTGAAAGCCTTGTGTCTATCTGTGTCTGTACATATGTGTGTGTGTGTGTGTGTGTGTGTGTGTGTGTGTTTGTTTCTGTGTGTGTGTGTGTCTCTCTCTTTGTCCCATCTTCTCAAACCATCAGATTTGGTCTGCACCCCCGTCCCCCCCCCCCCCCCGTCCCCCCTGCAGACTGGATGTCAGGATGATGGATGGTCACATTCCTGCAGGAACATCAACACTTACAAACTTTCTGTGAGGTTTTTGTTGTGGAGCAGTTTCTTCTGCAGCTTTATATGAACATGCTGTGAACACTATGACTCCTTGATAAGATAAGGACTTAAAATCTAAAGATTGAAGTCCAATTTGGTTTATTTGCTCATGAAATGCTTATTTTTCTTCTGAAAAAACGTAAGATGCTTATGATAACAGAAACATGTAGGAAGAATGCCTGAACTGATTTCATATTTTTGGGTCAAAGATGCTCTATAGGGGCGCTGGTGAGGCAGTGGTTAGTGCGCACGCCCCATGTATGAAAACGTTCTGTCCAAGCCAAAACTAAGGACATATGTACAGATCAAAATTAATTTTATGCTTGAGTTATATGTAACGTGTCATTTATCTAGAAGCCAAAGATCCTTGGTCACACAGTTAAGATCTGGTATTCTGCCTCTGGCCATTGAAGTTGGTCGATTCAAAAATATTCCAGTAGAAAACAGACTTTGTGAGATGTGTGAGTTGGACGAAGTTGAAATGGAGTCCCATTTTCTTTTGCATTGTACAAAATATGATGATTTAAGATAATTATTGTTTCATGAAGTAAAATCAGAAATATTGGGGCGAACAGATGTGCAGAAACTGGAATGGCTGTGTTAGGATATTCTGTTTAATTAGTTTGACTTCTTGCTTTCTCTTTTTGTTTCTTGAGAATGAATATAGTTTACCTAGTGCACTCTGATCCGGGAACGTTCTTAATTTATGGAGTCATGTAAGCCCATGCGGGCTGGGCATATGGATGTATGTATGACACAATAATAAAATAAAAAACTAAAACTGTATGGAGGTTGTAGTCCTCCAAGCAGGCGGCTCAGGTTCAAATACAACCTGTGGCTCCTTTCCCGCATGTCACTCCACTCTCTCTCTCTCTCTGATTTCCAATTCTATCCACTGTCCTATCTATACATTACAGGCACAAAAAGCCTCAAAATAAATCTTAAAAAATAAAAAAAGATGCTCCATAAGCACAGCGCTCCAATTATACTTTACATTTAATGACTTAAAGCTGATATACAGTATAGTGTAGCATTAGCATGCTAACAACTATCCCTCAGAAGCTAAATGTCTCTTCTCTCAGGCTGTTTGTCCAACAGCTCTCAGAGAACGATCAACGTCGACATCCTTTGGACCCGCAGAGAGCCAACTCTGATTTGGAATGACTCCAAGAAAAGACGGATTACAACCAGATTTGTGACCAGATTAACGGAGAGAGAGAGATGTTAATAAAAGTGAGGTTGATTCCCTCTGAGTTTTAATGCCGACTCAGGTCATTCAAAATGACGCGCATTAATAATTGCACAACTCTAACACAGATGCGTGATATTGGTCCGTGTGTGCAGTCGTCCGATTGGAAACCAGTCCGTAAAAATTATGCTGTGAGCATCGGGGGAAAATAAAATGCAAAACCATTTCAGCCTGAGCACACACACAGAAATCAGCATCAGTGCAGCCCGGAGACGTCTGTGCCAAAGAACAACCTCATGTAAATGTGCTCAGACACTGCGAGAAATTAATTTGCAATGCAAATACCCGCAGACAAACACTCAGGAGGTAAACGCTGCCTAATGAGAGCAGAACTCAGAGCGGCCTGCAGGCGCCGCGATATCAGCCGCAGACAGGAAGAAATTAAATCAGCTGAAATTCACGCCTCTGATTACTAAATCTGTCAACCTGTGATGCTCACGAGCAGCACGGCAAATTAAAAAAGGGATGGGATTAAAAAAGTTCATTTTCAAGTTTTCTGATGAAAACGCTTAAGGATATAATAATTGTGAAATTTTTTATAGTTTTTGTTTTCATCTCGTCCAGACTTACCACCAGCAGGGTGGTTCAGTGGTTAGCGCCTCACAGCGAGGAGGTTCCTGGTTTGAATCCCCGTCTGACAGGAGACTCCCTGTGTGGAGTTTGCATGTTCTCCTCGTCCATGTGTGGGTTCTCTCCGGGTACTCCGGCTTACTCCCACAGTCCAAAGACATGCTCGTTAGATTCACTGCTGACTCTAAATTGTCTGTAGGTGTGAATTTGAGTGTGTCTGGTTGTCTGTCTCTATATGTCAGCCCCGTGATTGGCTGGTGATCAGTCCAGGGTGTAACCCCGCCTCTCTCCAGCCCCCCTCGACTTCGAATGGGCCGCACAAACTCGTTGTTGTTTTCCCACAACTGATCTCCTAACTGAGACAGAAACACTGGTTCTCTCCTGATGACAAATTAAAAGCACAGTATGTAAATTCAGCCGCCAGGCGTCTCTCAATCCAAACAACCACAAAAGATGATGTCAAGGCTGGCGGGGAATCATGGGAGTGATTCCCATACAACTCCAAGTCCAATAGACCAGAACAAAAACAACATCATTGGCAGACATGCTTCATAAATTTTCTGCAAGAATTAAAGTTTCAGCCCAAAATGTTCCTGTAGGCTTTGCTTCTTTTATTTCTTGGAATCCAGTGAGTCAACAAATCCACACACCTCAGTCGTTGACGTTCGCCTTGAGGCTGACAGAACGATGAAAAAACAATCCAAACTGTCATCCATCCAACTTCTACCTCCCCTCAGTGCCAAGAACAATAGTTTGGATAAAGGATATGTTTCAGGCTTGCGGGGGCTCTGTGCTCATCTTTCACTTCACACTCAGACTTCCCTCTGGCTGGGCGTCTGAGAGGTGAGTCTTAAAGTAACACCTTTGTTATTAGTCAAAACAACGAGACAAGAATGATATTTGGGTTATAACCCAAACAGTGACACAGCAAAAGGGTGAGAAGGTGCCAAACTGAACAACAGTGAACGTAACCATTGCAGACAGATGTTGGGAATAATTACAGGCATGCTTTAAAGGAAGAATGAGACACTTTTTGTGTACTCTGTATGTACTTTGTGTGTACTTTGTGTGTACTTTGTGTGTACTTTATGTGTACTTTGTGTGTACTTTATGTGTACTTTATGTGTACTTTATGTGTACTTTGTGTGTACTCTGTGTGTACTTTGTGTGTACTCTGTGTGTACTTTATGTGTACTCTGTGTGTACTCTGTGTGTACTTTGTGTGTACTTTATGTGTACTCTGTGTGTATTCTGTGTGTACTCTGTGTGTACTTTGTGTGTACTCTGTGTGTACTCTGTGTGTACTTTATGTGTACTTTATGTGTACTCTGTGTGTACTCTGTGTGTACTTTATGTGTACTTTATGTGTACTCTGTGTGTACTCCGTGTGTACTCTGTGTGTACTTTGTGTGTACTCTGTGTGTACTCTGTGTGTACTTTATGTGTACTTTATGTGTACTCTGTGTGTACTCTGTGTGTACTCTGTGTGTACTTTATGTGTACTCTGTGTGTACTCTGTGTGTACTTTGTGTGTACTTTATGTGTACTCTGTGTGTACTTTATGTGTACTTTGTGTGTACTCTGTGTGTACTTTGTGTGTACTTTATGTGTACTTTGTGTGTACTCTGTGTGTACTTTATGTGTACTCTGTGTGTACTTTATGTGTACTTTATGTGTACTTTGTGTGTACTCTGTGTGTACTTTGTGTGTACTCTGTGTGTACTCTGTGTGTACTTTATGTGTACTCTGTGTGTACTCTGTGTGTACTTTATGTGTACTCTGTGTGTACTTTATGTGTACTTTATGTGTACTTTGTGTGTACTCTGTGTGTACTTTGTGTGTACTCTGTGTGTACTCTGTGTGTACTTTATGTGTACTCTGTGTGTACTCTGTGTGTACTTTATGTGTACTTTGTGTGTACTCTGTGTGTACTCTGTGTGTACTTTATGTGTACTTTGTGTGTACTCTGTGTGTACTTTGTGTGTACTTTGTGTGTCTTGCAGGAGAGCCCGGGGTCACTCAGGGGTCATGGGGGTCTTTATGAAACAGCTGTTTGTGACAACATGACACACCTCTGAACTTGAATTAAAGTGTCTTGCTAACAGTGACCCCCGTGCTGATTCACTGTAAAGAACATAATCCTCCTCTGCAGGGGAGCTTTACTGTAAAGAACCCGACATATCAGAACGACGACTCGTGTGTCTCTGAGTCTTATGCAACGTTAAGCTGATTCTTATAGCTCTCTGTGTACATATAAACGTATTAAAGTGTGTTATCTCGCAGCAGGAGGCTAATAGATACCAACATACAGAAACACTTTAGAAAGGACGTCATGTTTGCAGCTTTTTTTCCTGCAGAGTTGTTAGAACTGATGAATCTTTCCAAGAGGACAACAATCAACTCGATGCAGCTACATTTAGATTTAATTCAACTTTGTTGTTATTGCACAAGTCAAATTACTGAGGTGTTAATTCTAATGTACGCTTTGCTGGTTAGGATGAAGAACTTTTTCTAAAGAAAAACAAAGAGGCTATGTAACCACCCGTTTCCACCAAGCGGTCCGGTTCAGTATGGTACCCATTTATGAGCGTTTCCACCGTCAAAGTTGGGAATGGTACCAAAATAAGGGATCTATACCGTCCTACTTTTTTGGTACCCTTCTGTTGGTGTGCCAAGGGTACCGATCCGTCCCTAAAGGGTCCCTTTCTTCATCTGCTGCTATGATGTCCTGCTATCACAGCTGACGCGGCTATCATATAAGGGTACGGTTGGCTGAGGAAACGCAAGCAGGTTCAGGGTTTACCGTAACGAACTGTACCAAACTGCTTGGTGGAAACGGGGCTTAAGTGTCATCAATATTCTTTGATCGTCTAGCTCCTCATGGTTTAATGCGTTTCTTTTCTGATATAAGTGTTTTTTTGTTGTTCATTTTCTCATTGAAGCCTGAGTGACGTCCCCCATCTGTTCATGCAGGGGGCGCTGGAGTCCCATCAATGGCGGTCTCCATGCTGGAAATGCTGTCTCAGTCTAACTTTCAGTCAACCTAACGACAGACTGAGAGCTGGAGCTGAGGCGGGTTTTAATCCACCTGACTCAGGGAACTGCAGGTTTTTGCATTTCAGCATCAGCTTCACTTTTCAACACCGGAGGTTGCCGCATGGTCTTGATACTTTTAATAGGCTGGAGGGAAGATCAAGAGGATGAACATTAGCTTGGTGCAAGGACACATCGGACATTTGGCTGCAGGATCTGGGGATCAAATCCCGGACCTTCTGGTTGGTAGACGGTTGACTCTACCATTTAGCCACAGCCTCCCCTTGTATAAAAAAAAAAAATCACTCTCAGGTGTGCAAGAAAAACGATCTCATGCACACATGCACTACCCTGTGCTCAGGAGAAAGGTTTTTAAAGTGCACGATAGTTTCTCTTGATCACTAGAAAGAATTGTGGGTGTGCGCTAGAAAGTTTTGGCTATTCTGTCTCATAGCTTGACTGTCCTTTGCCGCCTTTGTGAGACCGAGATTTCATGTGCACGAGCTCCAAATTTGTATTTATTCAGTACACCTCTCTTTAGGGGCTCCATACAGATCAGATTATTTATCGAGTCATCAATCAAACGATGACCCCACCATGACGACAAGCCTGAGAACAGAGCTGCACCAACCAAAAAGGTATTCCTATTAAATAAACATACCAAGCTGGACGTTTGCTGGGAGAGTATTCCAGGTATTATTAGATTCTCCGGGGTTTCTGCAGGTCAGAGAAACTCGACTCCAGAGTTCAGAATCAGAGTTGTATCTGGACTCTGTTGGGTTGCGGGAGATCTGAAGCATGTCGCCGATGGGCCTAACGCCTACTGATCCTTCTCCTGCTGCAAATCTTGTGTGGAACGCGGCGATGACAGACAGCAGCATGTGTTCTGCAGACACACACGGAAAAGAAGCTGCGACGCTTTTATCATGTTTCTTTTTTTTTTTTAGGATTTATTTTTGGGCTTTTTGTGCCTTTATTGTAGAGATAGGACAGTGGATAGAGTCTGAAATCAGGGAGAGAGAGTGGGAAATGACATGCGGGAAAGGAGCCACAAGCTGGAGTCGAACCTGGACCGCCCGCTTGTAAGACTATAACCTCCATACATGGGGAGCACGCACTAACCACTGCGCCATGTTTCTGATCTCTGTGACGTTTCAGAAGCAAGTATTTCAAATCTTTTTTTACATTCCTGGAAAGAAAGACATTTAAAACACAAGAATATATTTAAACTGGCTGAAACAAGCAAACTGCAGTTTTATTATTTATTTTTAGATGTTACATTAAAATAAAACGGAGTATATGATGCACTGTTCCTCTAACTCTAACATGTGTCTCTAGTCTGCCCACAAACCCCCCAATGATGAGAAAAGTCCATCCTCTCCGTCTTTTGCCTGCTCCACTTTTCAGAAAATGTGTGCTCAAACAGGCCGTTTGGAGATTTTCCCTTCATGACATCACAAAGGGCAGTAGCCCCTCCCCCAGGTGGGTGACACTCCCACAGCTAGGTGTTTGTTCTGCCCTCTGAGTCTGCCTTCTCACTATTTGTGTGTGTCACTGCGTGCGGCCTGATTGACAGCTCAGGAGTGATGAGCGAGGTGTGTCAGCGCTTGAGAAAGGAGCATTATAGCATTATTAGACTGTAGAGCAGCCCCCCCCCCCCCCCCCCCCCCCCCAAAAAAATAAAAAATAAAGCACAGAGCCTGATGCTCAAATTATGCCTTTAAAACAAAGCCTTAATCAGTCCTGAGCCCATGGTCAGGCTTCTGGTTCTGTAGGGCTCGGATCGGGTCGCAGACCTCTATCCTGAACTCTCATTTGTGTTGTGTGATATTCTAAAGCCGAGTAACAACACAAAGACTTCTGAAGCAGCTTTCTAACTCCAGCTTTAATGTCTCCTCTAAAAGAAAAGAGGCACAAACATAAAGCTAACAGTCCTCACCCTGAGAGCTGAACAAGCAGCAGCTCAGTTCCCAAATAACAACCTCCCTTCACCTACACACCGTTTGTTTTACTGGGCTTTTATGATTTTATGTTCCATGTGGGAGATTTCTCAGACTTACAAACAGCCATAAAAACAACGATAAAAGAGAGAAACAAGGAGTGTACAGTCTGGAATAACACAGACACTTATATGTTGTCAGGAGGCTTGAAACCCGCCTCAGCTCCAGCTCTCAGTCTGTCATTAGGTTGCCTGAATTTTCTCTGAGACAGCATTTCCAGCATGGAGACCGCCATCGATGGGACTCCAGCGCCCCCTGCAGGAACAGACTGGTGACGTCACTCAGCCTCCGTCCTCTAAAATCTACAGTCTATTTTTACAGCATGCAATTTGTATTACTTCTACCTTAAAGAAACAAACTGGCCCATCCATCAAACCGCGGACTCTCAACTCTCTGTTACAATTTCATCCCTGAATTCACTCCTGGATGTTTGTGAGGGCGAGACGTCTATGTTGGAGATTCAGCATATTTACTTATTTATGAAAATGAACATCAAATCAAAAACGTTTCCCGCTCTTTTCCAAGTAGACGAGCTCCACAAGCTCAACCTTCAGCAGCCTGCCAGCTTCCAGATCAGTCACACATTCTGTCCTGCAGTGACACAGAGCAACCACAGACTGTGAGAGACGTGGATTTGGAAATAGATTTCTCATATTAAAGAAGTAGAAGGAAAAACTTGAGTTTCAGCCGCTCCACAAACTGAGGTCGGTGCTACTCAGAGAAGGACCTTAGACGTTCAAAAAATTTTAATTTAATGGAATCCTTCTCTTTGGTAGAATCCAAAGACTTTAGACTTCTGATATTGTCGGATGTGGTTACTTCCTGATTTCCTAGCTGAGTCTCTCCTCGACTTGGTCCATGGTTTCTAGCACTCCTCCTTCAAAATTATGAAAATGTAGACAATACTGGAAATGGTTTAAATGCATGAAATACAATGCTACCCAGCAGACCAATCACAGGGCTTATGGTCTGAATTCTTTCGACCTGGTGTTTCAGTTTTGAGGAGATGCACATCAGGCTACATAACTTGCCGATGTTTTCGGTTAACTCTGATCCCTTCTTGCATGGATCTTGGAGGAGATAGGAGAGGTCTCTTCACGGGCCCGATGGTCAATGGAAATATAAAATCAACCAGTAATTCTTAAACCCATTGCACGCAAGGTGTTCCAACCGGGCCTCCAACATCCACATGCTGTGAAACATGTCTGCCGTCATTCCTGATCATTTAACCAATAGAAACTTTAACCCTGCTCGTGCTGTTGTCAGGGGTCTGAGTGTTGCTGTGCAGACCGGCAGGAAGGGCTCTGATTTATGAACTTATAAGGTCGTCAGGGTCGACGGTCTGCAGTCACAATGGCAGGAATGTGTCTCCTGCCAGCTCTGTGATGACAGCTTCTATGGACAAACACACACCCCCTCTGACGTCTGTGACACCTGATGGACTGTGTGTGTCTGTGTGTGTGTGTGTGTGTGTGTGTGTGTGTGTGTGTGTGTGTGTGTGTGTGGTGTGTGTGTGTAGGAGTGACACATGTACCTTCACACCTCTGGTAGTTTTCCATGCCGCTCCGGCTCTCAGAGACGCTTTCACTTCTTTGAATGTATCATCTGAGAATCATTGTTCCACCAGGGCTTAGAGAGAAATAAAAACAATGATCATGTCGCGTCCACACCAAGTCCTGAGTCCACACAGAGTCCTGAGTCAACACCGAGTCCTGAGTCCACACCGAGTCCTGAGTCCACACTGAGTCCACACCGAGTCCACACCGAGTCCTGAGTCCACACAGAGTCCTGAGTCAACACCAAGTCCTGAGTCCACACCGAGTCCTGAGTCCACACCGAGTCCTGAGTCAACACCAAGTCCACACCGAGTCCTGAGTCCACACCGAGTCCACACCAAGTCCTGAGTCCACACCTAGTCCTGAGTCCACACCTAGTCCTGAATCAGAACTTTCCCCAGAAGTTCCCCAGAAGCCTGAGATATGCAACTTGCAGCATTGCAGAAACCATGTTTTCCTGCAGGCTGGTTGTAAACAACAGCATCAGGAGGATTTCAGAAGCTGCCTCCTGAAATTATTCAGACATTTTCAAGAGTGCAGATGTGAAAACAGAATTTGTCTGAATTTAAATTTGAGTTTCATCAACAGCTAAATTAGTCGTCGGGAACATCCCTAATGCCGACACGTTCATCATAGGAAACGGTAACCTGGTGCGTTGCATGTTCAAAGCTGACTCTAGAGGGCGATGTTAAAGGTGGGCGCCACTCAGAGGTGTGGATGTTTGCCAAGATGGGGTTGAGAATGTTTTTTTTTTTTTTTGTGTGTGTGTGTCACAGAAGCCTCACGTCTGTCTGTGTGTGTAAGCCATGGTGTTAATATGAACGTACTGAGGGCGATAAAGCCGAGCCTAAAGAAGAACATTAAGAGGCCGTGTGCTAGATAAGCTCTGTGTTGTTGTCGACTCGGAGTGACAGACACACACAAGGTCAGTGTGAGAGTTTTTGTTTTTGTGTTTGTGGTCATGAACAGATCGAGTGTCATGCAATAAACCCTTCAATAAACGCGACTGATCTTATGGAAACCAGCTGCTCACTTATCAGAGAGGAATTCAATGTTTATCTGGATTCATTCTTGTATTGAGTCATGGACAGATAGCGCCACAATGACTCTGTTTACCACATCTCACTTATCTAATAAAGGCTATAAACCGTGGCTTTGACCTTCGTGCTTCCTGCATGTCTGGTTTGTTGCGAATACCAAATGCGAATTTTGACTCAGCCGTCAGGTTGTAACAGTTACAAACCACTGGAGGTGTCATGTTTGTCTTTGACTTTCAGCCCTGTGGGGCTTCGTTTTAAATTAAAGAGAGTATAATCAGTGCTCTGACTTTCACTTTGTTCCAGCTGTTTCAGATAAAATAAAATCAGTTCATGTGAAGGAAGTGCTTCATTTTTACTTCCCTGTTTAGTTGTCATGCTGGACCCACTTCAGGACACACTTCTAACACGCTTCACACTTCTATTCAAGTATTTCCTGCCCTCCACGTTGGCTCCGGTGGAGAAAAAACAACGAACTGACCACTAAAACAACCATCCCATCCAGAACATGTAAACCAGTGTCCTGTGGAGACTTCGGTGGAGAAAACAGATGACATGCCATTCACGGGGGAGGGAATTTCAGTAGTGAAAATGTAATACGATGTCGACAAGGGTGCCCATGAGGGTGCCTCTCTGTCATATTTCTCTACTAGAGGGCCACCATTAAAACTTATTAAGAGGCCTTTTGCACCAACGTGTCCTCCAGGCTGCCCCTCCAGAGGGGACCTGTGTTAAAAGTCTTGTTTAATGAGCCATTAGGTGGAGAAAATGGATTACATACCAAGAGGGCATTCCAGTAAAGATTAAGCAATGCCTTCCAGGTGGAGGAAACCAAATAAAATAATCCCTAAATAGTGACCTATCAGTGGGGATAGAAGATTTTTAAGTCCTGATGACATGGTGAGGGGCAACATGGACCCAAATGATGATCTTTCATTGGGGAAACATGTTAAAGTGGCCTCTCGGGTAACCTTCCAGAGGGATAATGTGTTAGAAGTTCACTTAAAGAGCCCATATTATGCCCTTGTTGGGGTTTGTATATTTAATCTATGTACCTACTAAAGTACGTTCACAATAGTTAAAGTTTGAAAAAAGTGTCTGTTTTCATGTACTGCCGCTCCATGCACCGGCTCGCTTCTGACTCTCTCTCTAAGGCTCTGAAGTGCCCACGTTCAGAGTCCCCACATGTGCCAAGTCTGAACTGATTGGTCGGCTTGTCGGCTCTGCCGTAATTGGTCAGTCGCTCAGCACGGTTCTCGGAAATGTCCCGCCCCTTTGACCATATTGGGAATGCAACCACTGGCTCCGTCCGAGGGGAGCATAAACATTAGCACCTTAACACTACTGTGCTACCGCAGGCTACGGCATATCGTGGGCGTGCTACAGAAGTTAACGGGCGTGCAACATGAGCTGCTGGGCTTGCCACAACGAGCCAATGGGCTTAGATCAGTGATCTCACACTGACAAGACGTCACACTGGCAACATTTTTTTCGAGGGGGGCTAGAACCGAGCGTTACATGCAGCTAATGCTACAGCTAATAGGAGGACGTAGGAGAAGCCGCGTTTACGCAGACTTTGAATTTTTGCAAATAGATGTGTCTAAACATGCACAGGATACATGGAAAACACACTAAAGAGCATATAAAACCAGAAAAAGCATAATATGGGACCTTTAAGAGAGATATTTTGGTGGAGGTAAAACCCATTGGTCTCACTTGTAGGATTTTCCAATTAACAAAAGATTACCCCTCAGATAGTCCTTACAGTGCAGGAAGTATGAAAAGTGGACTCCATATTGGATCTCACTTGAGAACATGTTGTAAAATGACTTTCCAGTGTAAGAAAAATTGGTGAAGTTCCATTTTCACTTTTGAAAATGTGGAAGATTGTTAGTCCTGATGGCATAATCAGGGTCAATGTGGACCTAAATGTTCACCTTTCATTGGGGAAACGGTCTGCCCTCGGATGATAGAAGTTCCTTAAAATGACCCTAAAGTGAAAGAAGAGTTGGTTAAAGTGGCCTCCATTTTTACTTTTCAAAACGTGGAAGAATTTTAGTCCTGATGACATAATCAGGGGCTCTTTGTTTGGACTGGAAACCCTTCCTTCCTCGATCGTTTACAGGCTCCTTGTGACAAATATCATCGTGTTGAATTGAAGCAGGGTTCAGGTATCATTACGGCTGAGTCCAGCTACTCGTCAGAGGAAGCTGCAGATTTGTGGTTCCTCTGTTCAGCGGTGTGTTTGCACAGCTCGGAGCTCTCTGACAAATGAAACAGTGATGATACAGAGAGCCGCTTCATCCCGTGTGTGCTGTTCTGTACACAGGAAAGACTCAACATAAACGCTCATTAAGAGAGTCAACAATACGTCCTTTCTTCTGCAGGTTTTATTTCCCAAACTGAAACAGGAGATCCCAAAATCCCATCAAACTAAAGCAAAGATAAACTGAAACTTCCCTTTAAGCGGCTAATTAAACAAGACAACAGTTTCCCCTTTTTTACCACATTTTACTACATTTAAGGTTTAAAGGTTGACATCTTCTATTTAAAGATGGCCGCTCTTTGAATATCTAGATTCAGATGTGAGGGGAAATGTTAATAAGGAGAATAAATATGAGATTAAAGAGCTGACATTTGAATGAATTATTGCTTCTTTAGGTTAACGTATCAAGGACAATTAGGAAAGGAAAAGGAAAATATGATGAGTCATTTGATATGGGCGCTATAAATAGCTGCAGCCGTGCGTAAATGGTCGCACTAATGACGGCTGCTCTGGCACTAATGGAAACACGCCAATGCAACACAATCACTTCTTTGCCCTTCGTTTCTAGAGTCGGAGCAGGCAGAAGTACATGCAGCTGTGTAGAAATAGTGTTGAGAAGAAATCTTGCTTGTGCAACTCGGTGCAGATTGTGCAACTTGTGCAGTTCTGCAAATATCGAGAATAATGAAATAACAGCAACATGAGTATGTGTTTGCATGTTTCTGTTTTTGTTCATCGGACCTCTGGACTCCGGGACTGGAGCTCGCTGGTGAAACATAGAAATATAGATGTAGAGCTGGTGAGTCTGCAGGCCATCGCTCTGAGAGAATAATATGTCATAACTGTGCATGTGTGGAAATGGACTGTATATGTGTGTGTGTGTGTGTGTGTGTGTGGTTATGTAACGGTTAGTGTTAGCCCTGTAGGCTTTGTATGCCATGTCACGACACACACACAAATTACACAACGATAATCCAGAGTCCAGGCCCTGAGTCAAGGCCTACATCATAATGTGGAGATGCTGGAGCTTGCAAACCTCACAACTGAGAGAAGAACAGGTAGAAACTCCGTAGACATGATGGAACCGCTGGATGACAGTTAGGGATGATTACAGGAAGGTGCGACAACAACACAGGGTGTACTGCAGCGTGAACACAACGCCAACGCCTCACACACAGAGACAAACACAAGCACAGAGACATTCAGTTTGCTCGCTGTCACTCCTTGTTTTCACACAAAAATCATGAAAGGTTTCGTCCAACGAGCAGACGAACAGTTTCGTTGTTGTGTGTTCAAGTGCTTATTGAGATCCATACGTTTTTAATATATAGCAGCTGACATGCTTCCGTTTTGCGCTCTTTAAGATCTCATCTTCACAGATACCTGACATTCAGCCAACTCTTATTATAAAAGTCAACTTTTTTTTTTAAAATCAGGTTTTAGTCGGGCTCGAGTCGGAGAGAACGTGCACATCTTTAAGCTCCCCTAACCTTCTCTATTTCAGGGTTTTTAGTGGCTGCAAGCTGAAGCAGTCTGCAGGACATTTCAAACTTTTGCGACCCGTAGTCTTTCAGTATTTAAAGTAGGATAATAAAGCTCCCAGCTCTGAAATATTACAAATGACCCCTTTACTACGCTGTGCGGCGGGCAGCGAGTGCAGACACAGCTGAAAAGACGGACATCAGGAAAACAAGCAGCAAATTTAGAAGAGATGCAAAAACACTCTGGGAGGGCTTGGGTGTACTCGGTCTTTCTCGCTCCATGTCCTATTGTTTACGGTGAGAAGGCAGACTCAGAGGGCAGAACAAACACCTAGTTGTGGGAGTGTCACCCACCTGGGGGAGGGGCCACTGCCCTTTGTGATGTCATGAAGGGAAAATCTCCAAACTGCCTGTTTGAGCACACATTTTCTGAAAAGTGGAGCAGGCAGAAGACGGAGAGGATGGACTTTTCTCATCATTGGGGGGTTTGTAGACAGACTAGAGACACCTTTAAATCCCACACATCTGGTAGTCGGGTACATCCTGAGCTCTCTGGTGTGCCCTCTAGAGGTATCCTTCTCTGACTAGCTTAGCACAAAGCCAAGTACGAGAACGATTATGATGCTCTATGCAACTATGCAACACAGAAAAGACAAGACACTTCTGCAAAATCTGGATGATGCATCAAAGCCGCGAGCTTTTCCGGTAATCTAAATGAGTCATTTTGAGTTTGTTGTGTCTGACGCCTCGGGTTCAATGAGCAATGACTTTCTGTTAAGGCGCGGTATCTCCATAAATAAGCTGCAGAGCTGCTGGCCCTTCATGCATGTTGATTCAAGTTATAACATGGCATGGAAGGTCAGAACATTATGTAATGTGTATGTGTTTGAATGTGTGTGGAGGCTCATGTGGACAGCGCATGGTGCTCTGCTCCGCTGCGTTTACACCTGACGTCCACTAAAAATCTCCCCTACTCTCGCTCCTGTTTCAACATGTGATTTAATAAACAACACGCATCAGCAGATCGGCGTTGTTTCCTGTTTGAACTATTCTTAAATTTCAGGTCCCTGTTTTAGTTCCTGTTTCTGTGCACTGCAGCCTCTCTGACTCCTGTATGGACAAAGTGTTGCTGCCACAGACAACAGAGATTTTATTTGCTGCTGAACTTCAGAGAGGTCGAGGTCATGTTGTTTTTGTCTCTTCAGCGCTTTTGTCTACGGCTCCGTCTCTCCAAGCAGCTGTGAAACACACACTCAGAAACACTCGTCAACGCTACATGCTGAAAAAAAACACAAAGTGAAAACATGACCTCCAGAAAAGTCAAGGAAACGCTGTGCCTCTTGGTAAAAAAAAGTTTTGGAGAGCGCTGTTTAGCCAAAAATGCACTACCACATGTGTCCGCGGTTTCCACAATGCTCGTTGCGGCTATGCTAACCTTGTTAGCTGGAATTAGCTCTGCAAGGAGCTTTCTGGTACTTTACTGTCATCATGGAGATTTTCATGTATCAGGTACTGCATTTCGATCTCAGCGCTACTGACTATTTTACCATACATGAGCAACATGGCGTCCACTCGAACCATCACATCACTGTTGAGTTGAGAGGCAAAAGAAAAGTAGGAGCCTGGATACAGAAATTAGTAACCTAGCAACACAGTATGTCTTAAAGGTACAATTCACAATTTCAAATGTTTCACATATTTAATGAAGAGGCCGAAACATGGCATTGAAGCCTGTCAGACTTTAACAGACGGGTTTTTATGTACATTGATTTGACTGCTCTTCATGAGGGCTGCTCTCAGGCATCGCTTCAACATCGGCCTCATTGACAGACATTAACCCACCTGCACATGATGTGGCGTGCACTGGCGTCAGTATCCGACGTTTATCTGTTGTCTCATATAGCGGTGCATGGGCGGTAAACGGGCATCAATACCAGCGCAGGTTTTATGTTCTTCCATGACATAGACTTTTTGATACAGTCATTACCTGTTTAAACACAAACGTTTGGTTGTAGACACACATCACCCAGAACTACCACCTTTCACCAGAGCGCAGCATGGAGCAGCTCCGGCATCCTGCAGAAATAGAAGCCTGGTGTTTCTGCTGCAGAGGGCTCCTGACTGACGGAGCTGAGACGGAGCGCCAGTGGAAGCGCACACATTGACTAAAGTAGAAACCTATCAGCTCTGCTAATGGGGAGGAGCAGCGACAGACCGTACACACATCTGGTGGAATTTAGCAGTTAGGCAACACTGATTGCTCAGCTAAAGTGGCGGGTAAATTAAAGTAGAGTTAAAGGGTGATTAGTTTTATCTATAATGCATCTTCTCATAGCTGAACTTGAACGTGTCTTTAGCCAAACCGCCGTGTGATTCATGTTGAGTTAACTCTTTTCATTCTTCTACATGTCTGTTTGTACGGTCTCCAGGGGTTACATCGTCTCTCTCTCTCTCTTTTCATTTTAATGCTTGCTCAGGTTGGTTGATGTAAAAATGGTTCTGCATGATGTCACAGAGTCCTGTCTGACCCGTTTTTCCGTGACAGAGGACACGGTGAGGTGACCAGACTCCAGATCCTCCAGCTTAACCATATTTACATAACAGTGAGTTATCAGTCATCAGATAAGCTGTCAGACACGTTCTGATCTGACAGTTCCCTGGAGTGAATGTTAATGCAGCCGTTTGTTTGCATGGCATTGTGTTAACCGACAGGGACGCTTCACACCGCGCCAACCTGTCAATCACGTCAGCTATCGTTTTCATTTTGAAAACGATAGCTGACGTGATTGACTATCGTTTTCAAAATGAAAACGATAGCTGTTTTTAAAAAATTACCCCCCCCCCCCCCCCCCCCCCCGTTCAGTTTGTGCAAGTGATGACAATAGCTGTTTTCTGACCAAACAGTTCTGGGGACTTTTCATTTTCACTTTTCAACTATCCATTAGGGAGTTCCCTGAGATCTACACACCATGGGGACTTTTTTCTGTCTTAAATCGCACCACCATGGTACCTACTCTGAAGAAGAAGCTGAAAAAGTTCCTCTAAACGGGGTTCTAGGAACTAAAGTAGTTCATAGTTCCTACGATACGTAATCAATACAAAAGGGGAGGGTTCCAACAGTTCCTAGAACTATAAACAAGTTCCTGCGGTCCGAACACGTCTATAATAACTAATCAGACCTATTTGTTTTTTTATTTAGGCTGGCTGTAAACATGTTAATCTCTGCTGTAAAAACTGCTTTTTTGACAGTCATGTGTATGTGACTTCCGGGGTTCCTGCAGCCAGCCTCTGGTGGACACTCGACGAACTGCAGGATTTTGCACTTCCACATTGGCTTCATTTTTCCAGACCGGATGTTGCTGCTTGGTACTATCACACTGGGTCCGTTTCGTCCCAGTAGTGTGCAGGATTCTTTTTTGTCTTCAACAAACCAAAAATGTTCATAAAGTTGATGATCTGCTTTTAGAGGGTTTATGAAAGTTCAGTCAAACTTCATCAATGGATTCTTTGAGCGATGATGAATCACATAAATGTTGGAATATTAAAACTTTCAGGCGGGCGAGTAGCCCGTCTTTTTTTTCCTGCTTCCCTGCACCGTTTAAATGTCCGTGCACGTCTCTGCCCTCTCTGCTGCGACTTTAAATATTTCATGCATTCCAATTAGTTTCCAATTACGCCTTCAAACATCAGTATTTGCAGACTTGACATTCACTGAAGCCGGATTAACATTCCTCCAGGAGGAGGCCGATTAAATGTGGGAGAAAATGGAAAATCAGGTGACCTCTGTCTCACAGAGCTCAGACAGCAGGATCAGTCAAAGATACTCTGCTCCCTGGGAAACAGACTGGAGACCACGTGTGTGAAAGAATGGAACTTTACAGGAAGAATGTGCGACATTTTGATCCAGTAGATGTAGCTTTTGAGCACCAGCATGAAACCAAACAAACTGCTGTTGTCCACAACTCCTCCATACTGGAGCCTCTGCTCTCCAACCTTGCAACACTCGAGTTCCCATGAAGGAGTCAAGCAAAAGCGGCCAACAAAATTGTCCTTTGCTCGAGCTGTAATCACCTGTGTTTGTTGTGTTAGCATGCTAATGTTAGCGCTCTTTAGTTAGCTTGTAGCTTCACATTGCATGTGAATTGACACAGAATGATCGTGATGTAAACTCTTACTAACATCCAAATAATCAGTGAGTATGTTCTTCTTCTTCTCTCTAGTTCTTGACTAAAACAGCTTTTATACACAAGGGGAGGAGCCGGCCGTCCCGTCCATGTAAACACGGCGCTGACAACAACACAGCCAGCGGGACTCGAGCTTCTTACTCATTGTAGACAGTCATGACTCAGCGACACATTTACACAGAATAGACTTGATAGAATTTGAGTGCTGACGTCCCTACGCTGCAGAGGAGTGAAGGACACAAATGCAGATCAGCCCAGGGCTTCCACAGCATTTTACCTAACACAAGCCAGCTTTGTCTTTGTGTTTGATGCATTTCAGCTGCATTTACACCTGTTGGCCAACAGAGTTAAGATGTGTTCTTTTAATTGATCTGATGCATGAGTGTATCGCTCACTACGTCTGAATGTCAGTGTGTGTCGAGCACACTCTCCGTGACAGCAGCCGGGAGGAAAACTTCCCAGCATTGCTCGAAGGAATGCAGGGACTGAAAATGATTCAGCGCTGCTGTTGAATCCAAGACACGCAGGCATTCTGGGCTACATTTGTCTCCGGCACCATGCAGAGAGCATGACAGGCATCCAGCCCACACAGAGGGAGCGGCAGGTGGGCTGGAGAAGGGGGGGGGGGGTCTGGGCCTACAGTTAACCCTTCCTCTTCCTCATCATTGCTCAAGCAAACATCCAACCAACATGCAGACCTTCTCTAATTTGTCATAATGTACGTTACAGCAACACTGGACTTAACACAGATTTTATTTTGAAAACAGACATCGCTGCAAGTCATCGTCTTACCCATCGTCTTACCCCCATCATATCCACATACTCCCTGCGTGCTGTGGTCTGTCGGCGCCACTCACTAAGCCGACGTTCGCTGCCACTCTAGCCAATGATTGTGTTTCTACGGTAAGTGCTGCAGTCCGTCTCCGGAGCGTACCAGCAGCGCCAATTTCAGCTCCGATTGAAATACACTCTGAGCAACATGTTTGCATGTTTTCTTTTGTTTTCCCACATGATCTTGTAGTTTTCTTGTAATCTTGTAGTTCTCTTGTGATCTTGTAGTTCTCTTGTGATCTTGTAGTTCTCCTGTGATATTGTAGTTCTCTTGTGATCTTGTAGTTGTCCTCTGATCTTGTAGTTCTCTTGTGATCTTGTAGTTCTCTTGGTATCTTGTAGTTCTCATCTGATCTTGTAGTTCACTTGTGATCTTGTAGTTCTCCTGTGATATTGTAGTTCTCTTGTGATATTGTAGTTCTCTTGTGCTCTTGTAGTTCTCCTGTGATATTGTAGTTCTCCACTGATCTTGTAGTTCTCCTGTGATCTTGTAGTTCTCCTTTGATCTTGTAGTTCTGTTGTGATCTTGTAGTTCTCCTGTGATATTGTAGTTCCCTTGTGATCTTGTAGTTCTCCTGTGATCTTGTAGTTCTCTTGTGATCTTGTAGTTCCCTTGTGGTCTTGTAGTTCTCCTGTGATCTTGTAGTTCTCTTGTGATCTTGTAGTTCTCTTGTGATCTTATAGTTCTGTTGTGATCTTGTAGTTCTCCTGTGATCTTGTAGTTCCCTTGTGGTCTTGTAGTTCTCCTGTGATCTTGTAGTTCTCGTGATCTTGTAGTTCTCTTGTGATCTTGTAGTTCTCTTGTGATCTTGTAGTTCTCTTGTGATCTTGTAGTTCTCCTGTGATCTTGTAGTTCTCTTGTGATCTTGTAGTTCTCTTCACGATGGTGACATAAAACTGAGCTTGATGTCTCAGAGACTTCCTGAGTAAATAAAGAGAGTATATTCCTAAAACACTGTAACATGTTTTCACCTGTATTTTATTTAATATCTTGAGCACTCTGTTATGACGGAAACATATTAAATGTTCTGCCTCGTCTGTTTGTCTTTCTTCAGCGCTGTCTTCCGTCTTTCCTGCAGAAGAGAACCTGGAGTCCATGACCTCAACTCAAAGTGGAAACCACACAAGGTGCATGTTTTAAAATAAAGCCTGCTGGACTCAGCGACGCTATCTCCCCTTTGCACTACTTTTTTTGCAGTCATATTCACTCCCTTCTTTCAACACTTTCATCCAACCCTGCCCAAATATCCAGAAAACACCCTAAAGAATTTCCCTCTCTCCTTCCTTCCTTCTTTCCTTTCCTTCCTGTCTCCTCCCTCATCATCGATCGCCCTCCACGTCTTTACATTTTCACTTTCTTTTCTCCTCCCCTTGCCCTCCGTTGCGATTCCTTTTTTTTATTGAAACAATGAGCAATAACAAAATGTGATTCTGTGTCAGCTGCATTTTGAGAAAAACATCACATGATGCGGGAGTGGTCATTGCAAAATAATGTGACGATTGAGCGTGGTATGACTTTCAGGACACTTTGTTCTTCATCCTTTTTGTTTTCCAGCAAGTCAACGATTATGTAAATGTCCTCCTGAATCACTGAGTATGAACGTTTGATCGGGATGAGCGTGAGCCTGCACAGATCGACAAATAAGAATCAAATAAAGCCGTCACAGATGATCATAAAACTCTGAAATAGTCCCTTTTATCTGAGTCCAACCAATAAGACACGACATTGCTTTTTGTACCATTATCACAAAATAATCAGCAATATGCTTTGATTTGAAAACAATTGGATCTTTTTGATGCATTTTTGGAGAGGCAGCAGAGGAGAGAAAGTGCAGAATGACATGCAGGAAATATTGGATTCAAACCTTGGCCGCCCATTTTTGAAGACTTTAACCGTCTCTATATGGGGCGGGAGCGCTAACGTCAAGGCTACTGGTGCCCCCTTAAGAAGTGGATCTTAGCACAGGAAATGTTTCATGAAAATGTTCGACATTTATGAAGAATGACATGCAGAGAATGTTGGATACCAACCTTGGCCGCCCATTTTGGAAGGCTACTGGCGCCCCTTAACAAGTGGATCTTAGCACAGATATAAACGGCGTGCTTGTATCATAAAGAAGTGCCCGTAATGACCTGGTTTTCCTTCTTGAGTGTCTCCTTTATTCCAATATGTTGAAATACAGCCAAGTTGGTACAGTAGCTGGGCATAGCTAGCTGTTTGTAAGGTTAGGATGTGTGAAAGAATATTCATGTGTGTGTGTGCTATGTGGGTGTGTGGTCTGCAAAACAATAAAGGCAGAGATTAAACACTGTCTCTTGATTAATGTTCACCAATATCCTATTGCTAATACAAAGTATGCACTTAAGCTATATGTCAAATAACACACAATCGCTAAGCTAATTGTTAGCGCGCTAATTGCTAACACGCTAATATCACTTCTACTTCTGTACATAAAACATCAACTAAATCATATACTTCCAGTACTTACTAGGTTCTCATGGACGCACACAATAAAGCACTCAACACAACTGGTGATTCAGGCAGAGCAGTTAACAAGGAACAGTTAACTCTCACACTCTAACTGCTTAACTGAACTACATGAGGTGAGTAGAGCTGCACATCGTCGAAGGGGTGGGGCTATGACGTCATCACCCAGAGAGCCTTTCGAACAGCCTTCTTTCCAATTATTAGGGACCAATATAATCTAGTGATGTGCGTGATTAGTCAACTAAACAATTAACTGTCTTACTCCTCGCTTGTCAGCAGCACAGTTACAACAGAAAAACTATTCGGTTGAACTAATAACAAATATCTTTATTAATAAAGGAAAAATATCGTTTACATGTTGTGTCTAAGCTGTAATGCAGCCACCCACCACTAGGCGGGGCTGTAGCTTTCCTCGTTTTCCTCCCCAGCACGGTCGCAGGACGGCATCCCAACCGGAGCCGTTTGTAACCAGCACAGGTACGTCAGGATGTTGTTAACCTGCAGGGAGGACAGAACGCTGACGGTGCTAGCTCTGCTAACGTTAGACACACTCAGCTAACCAATTTGACATGGATTATGGATCCTGTAAAGGTTCCTCGGGATTGTTGGTGAGGATGACCTGCTGCTATGGAGACCCCCTGATCCTGGGTTAAATAAATTGTGAGCTTTTGTCTTTCCTACAGGCTTTAATTTGGCGTTTAATCGACTCTGCAAATAGTCATTAGGACCATCTCTAGATAGCTTTGAAATTTGGTCAACTTGATAATGTTGTTTTGCTTTTCAGGGTTTGCAAGTGTGAGGTTCATTAACCTGTACGGAGATCTGAGCTCTAGTAACTAGTGTATGTAGATGAATTGATTTTGATTTTCCATCCATTACTTATCCTGCTTTTTACCGTTTGGGGTCGCAGGGGGCTGGAGCCAATCCCAGCTGTCTATTGGGCGGGAGGCGGGGTTACACCCTGGACTGTTCACCAGCAGATCACAGCGCTCACATATAGAGACAGACAACCAGCCACACTCACATTCACACCTACGGGTAATGTAGAGTTGAATTATTCAATGTGAGATGCATATTGCATATCAGAAGTGCTGGTGGACGAGAAACAGTCATGATGTATGAAAGAGTCAACAGTCATGATGTATGAAAGAGTCAAATGCAGAAGTGCCTCGACTGGCTCCGCTCCATCGAGGTGCCACAGAGCTGAGACTGCAGGATGATGTTGAGCCATATATTGGATTCTTTTCCCCCCCTTTGGTTGGGACCAAACATGTGTGTGAATGCACCGTCACATTCCTGCAGTATAACAAACCTTCTGTTATGTAAAATACATCACATTTGAATAATTTATGTTGTAACAAGAAACATCACCGTGCAAGACGACTCAACTATAAAACATTTATCCTTACTGTTAGCTGCTGAGTGGAGCGTTAACAGAGCCTCCCGCCCGCCCCGATCCCCAGATCATGGCCCGGACCCCAGGTAGGGAACCATTGGGTGTGAGTGTGTGTGTGTGCGTGTGGCATGTCTCAGTAACAGAGTTTAGTAATTTCCCCTCAAAGTAAAACAGGACATGCAGCAACTTCTTCCTTTTTCATGCACTGAAGTCCAACTAGAAACCTGAGAAGTGAGAATGGAATTGGAGTTGTGAGAAGAGAATAGCAGAAGACAAAAACAAGCTGAAACGCTAGCAGCCGATATTACTCTGTGTACACAAGTACTTATGGCAGGGTATGAAAATGACAGATCGAATGGATGGAAGGATTTGTTTTTTCCCACACTGAGGATCACAGACACAAAGCAGAGCGCTCTAATGAGAGCAGGGGGATCATCATCATCATCTGCCTCTCGTTCAGCGTGTCAGCGTTAACCAGGTAGTCGGCCCAGAGACCAGGTCTGTCAGGAGGAGGATGCTCAGTCATCCCCCCCCCCCCCCGAAGATGCCTTGTTGCCATGCCAACCATCTGTTAACTCACATCCTTCAGCTCACCGTCACACTCGTCCTCTCTGGAAAAAAAAATAAAACCACATCTGATCCGACGGAGACTCCCGATGGCTTGTCCCGGACATGTGACTGTGACGTTAGCTGAATTCAGTTTCTCGCCTTTGTGTTATTGGACGACATGCAAACTCTGTCCGACGGCGATTTTGAACCAGGAACCTTCTCGCTGTGAGGCAACAGCGCTAACCACCGCGCTAACCACCGCGCTAACCACCGCGCTAACCACCTCTATTTCAGCCCTGCTCAGAACAGGCTGTTTCTGTGTCTGTACCTTTAAATATGTAAATAAGCTGTGTCTGACCACGCCCCCTCTCTGGAAGGGCTCGGGTGTCTCGGACTTTCTCGCTCCATGTCCTATTGTTTACGGTGAGAAGGCAGAACAAACACCTAGCTGTGGGAGTGTCACCCACCTGGGGGAGGGGTTACTGCCCTTTGTGATGTCATGAAGATAAAATTTCCAAACGGCCTGTTTGAGCACACATTTTCTGAAAAGCGGAGCAGGCAGGAGACGGAGAGGATGGACTTTTTCTCATCTTTGTGGGGTTTGTAGACCAGCTGGAGTATTTTGCACACCAAAACATTTCTACTTAACGCTGTAAGGGTTAAGGTCTCCTCTTACCAAACGCACACTGATGCAGTTCTGGGTAAAAGCATCCATCAGATAGCTCTGAGAGTGATATAAATGGTTCTGTGTAAGAGAGTGAGGAGAAAAAGCTTCCAGGAACTCAGACAACATTACCAGTTAAGTCCCTCCATCAATACCATGACGTCGGTCTCTGGTTCAATACAGCAACAACAGAATCCCTCTCACTCTTTACCATCCATCAAGGTCAGCGTGTTTCTCTATACGTGCGTTCGTTTGGTTAATGAGATTAAACACGACGGCGTTATAATGCGGTTGATTTGTAGTTCAAAGCGCCAAACAAATGTTGAACCTCGATGCCTTTAGATCCCCGCAGCAGCTGCCTGCTTCACTTAGACGGGCAAAGAGGGTTAATGTAAGCTGAGGTTTAAAGACAAAAACTGGTAAAAAGGTCGAGAGGCAGAGACGGACGGGTTTAATTTGAAATGAAGCCGAGGCCCAAAGAAGAGAATAAAAGAATGACAAGATAAAACACAAACAAAACTCTTATAAGGAATGCAAGGGGCGAAAGATAAAAACACTTTCTCTATCCTAACCAGTAGCGCTGCCTCTCTACGCTCCTGATCGTATATTCCATCAGTTTATCAACATGACGTCAAAACAGAATGAACAACAAATCATCCTCAGAAAGACAAAGGAACATGTTGTTTGTTCTTGTAGTTCTCTTGTGATCTTGTAGTTCTCCTGTGATCTTGTAGTTCTCTTGATATTGTAGTTCTTCTGTGATCTTGTAGTTAATGTCAGTGTGAACAGCCTCATTTGTGCGAGAGAGAGACAGAGAGAGATAGAGAGAAAGAGAGAGATAGAGAGAGAGAAAGAGAGAGACAGAGAGAGAGAGAGAAAGAGAGAGACAGAGAGAGAGAGAGAGAGAAAGAGAGAGACAGAGAGAGAGAGAGAAAGAGAGACAGAGAGAGAGAGAAAGAGAGAGACAGAGAGAGAGAGAAAGAGAGAGACAGAGAGAGAGAAAGAGGGAGAGAGACAGAGAGAGAGAAAGAGAGATAGCGAGAGAGAGAGAGAGTGAGTCTGTGTTAGGAATCGTCTGGAGAAGTTAGAGAATGTGTTTATCCCTCAAACGAAGCCAAGAGCAGATTTGACGTCACTTTCTGTGAGGAGAAAAGAATACGTGACTTAATGAGCGAATAGCAGAACAGCAGCTCAGTCGGCCAGATAATGCTTTGTTAAGCCGGCTCAATCCCCCCGTCAAGATGCACGACAATAATGAGGCCTTTTGTGAAGTAACGAGGAAACACAAGACTGGAGGAGAGGACACTTCAGAGGATATGATGTGAAATATAAACAATCTGTGGAAGATAAAAAACCTCATCTCTGATTTTTAGAGTTCATGAGAGTAAACAATCTAAATGTAAAAATCCATTTCTCACAATAACAAGACGTAACTCTGTTCTGATTGGACAGCTCGTTAAATTATCTGATTGTCTAATAGGCAGCATCAGAGTCATGGAATATGTAGCTAAGGTGAGCTAACCATGTGTTACCACGACAACCAAGTTTTAATCACTCAAACTATCTCAGGCCTCGCAGGCGATTGTGTATGCGATGTCACACCTGTGCGGTTTCCGTGGCGACCTTCCTCCCTGCGGGTTTTGAAACATGTCCATGAACATGGGCTAAAACTTTTCGGGAAAATGGCGGTGTGGAAACCTCAAAGTTTCTCTCCAGACACTCAAATACTGAAGTCCTGAGACATGTCGGCCCACTTCCTCATCTTCGAGACTTTTTTTACACACTCACACAGTGTTGACAAGCAGAGACGCCTGATTGGACGAGGTCACTGCTGCTTCATACAAACCCAGGTCAGACTTTGGCTTGGTGGGACAACTTTGTAAAGTAAATAGTCGTTGCAGAGAAAAGCCGATAAAAAGTTCACATGTCATGGACATCGATGTTGACTTGGCCTCAAGATGTCTCGATTATTTCTAAACAGATTTGGAAAAAGGGGGAACTGCATCCATCTCTACAAATATATTCTTGAGAAAAACTGAATAACAACTTGATAACAATAAAAATTAAAAGGGAGAGAGAGAGAGGGAGAGAGAGAGAGAGAGGGAGAGAGAGGGAGGGAGAGAGAGAGAGAGAGGGAGGGAGAGAGAGAGAGAGAGGGAGAGAGATGGAGAGAGAGAGAGCGAGAGAGAGAGAGAGAGAGGGGGAGAGAGAGAGAGAGAGGGAGAGAGAGGGAGAAAGAGGGAGGAAGAGAGAGAGAGAGGAGGAGAGAGAGAGAGAGAGAGGGAGAGAGTTAACGCCAACACGTCACACACCCGATGGTAATGTGACGGTAAAATGTCAAAGAAAATGAGAGAGGAGAAAAAAACAACTCTTTTCCCCGATGCTCTGCAAAAACAGCCTCTGCCTTGGCAACCAGGTCGACTCTCTGTCACACACTCGGCAGCGATGATTATTACCATGGCAACATTATCAAAAGCTGCATGGCAACAATCAGAAGCTTTCCAAACAGATCAGAACAGTAATGTCTTTCCTGTCCTCCTTTTTTTTATTACATTTATATGTCCATGCAAAGAGAATGAAAAGGCCATGTGTTGGATCTTTTTCTCTTATTGTTTCTTTATTGTTATGGGGGGAGGGGCTTAATATCTGCAGCCTGTTATGTAATATTAAAGCTGGATCGTTTCACTTGTTTGCATGGGAAAGTGAACAGCAGCACAGAAACAGAAGATCCTCCAAAACAAAACTTCAGTGATCATGTACCTCCAGTAAGGCTCAAAGGTCATATCAATGCGTTAAACATGCAACTCGTTTTTATCTCGATCATAAAACACAGAACAGCTTCCTTATCGTGATGGGTCATCCTGCCCCAGTTTTGTTTGATCACCATAAAAGAGAGGAAGCGGTGCCAGCTGCTCTTCACTCCAGACTTTGAGTTCAGCTTCTTACAGTTCAGTGTCCTGGTTTCCACTCCACATGGCTGTGAAGGTTTGTTTATGAGACCTTTGTTTAGGAAGCCCGGCCTTATCTACAAACTGTGTCATCACATACAGGAGGGTTGGCCCGACTTGGGACCTAAAGGGTTGGCTGGAGGTTGCACACATCAAGAGTAACGTTAAAGGGGACATATTATGAAAAATCCACTTGAACATATATTTTGGGTAACTGTGAAATAAACCCATCCAGTCAAAAAATCCCCTCCCCTCCCCTGATATCTCCACCCATGGACTCCACCTCCAGCCTAGAGCAAAACTTTTGCACAGGTCCGCCATTTTTATTCTCTCTACAGAGGAGTGATGTCTACAGGGAAAACTCGGGGGGGGGGGGGGGGGGGGAGGGGGGCTCGTTGCATTTAAAGAGACACACACACCAAAACGGAGCGTTCTGAGAGAGCTGGTTTATACAGGGTCACAAACCTCCTCTGGTGCTTGATTCATGTTTTGACCAAAGCACAGCACAGATGTTTCATTCTGGATTTTTTAGAATCCCTGTCCGTCTGTGAACTTTCTGATCAGTCGGGAAGTTTTTAAATTATGACAGTCGCCCAGATTTGCAAAATAAGCATGACTCAGGGCGCACTCACACTCGGCCCATGTCCCATAACATGCTGAAGCACGATTGCCACCGATTGTGTACGTAGCACTCACATTAGTCAAACGACCTGGACTTTGAGGGGGGAAGCGTGTGAGGGCGCCCTTAAACCTGGAGCATAACAATAAGACACAACAAGAACATTTGGGCTTCCCACCCTCAGTTTGACATCATGGCAACATGGCCGCCATCGATTACGATCAGGAGCAGGACTCTCTTCTTTGTTAGAGTAACAGTTTAAACCAATCTGTATACATCCTGTTTATAGTTCTAGAGACACAACATGCATCACACTGTGGAGTGGGCCTTTAAATAATCCTGATGTTATGACCAGAGGAAGCTTTCTGACCGCTCAGAGCTGAAGCCATGCATGAATGGAGATGCAGAAACAGGCTGACTAATGAGATTGTGTGCTAAGTTGTGGGGTGAGAGATGGGTTTAACTCCGGCGGGATAAAAGCTCCAACCTTTAAACAATGGGTGGGAGTTGTACTGAGCCGAGTGCAGCTACAGTTTCGACTGGAGACTTTCTATATTTGTATTAATCTATGATTTTCAAAGGCATTGAAAGGAAGCGACAATCAACAGCAGGGTCGGATCGAACGTTGCATCATTTGTCATTAAAGACGTCTTCACCTGTCTCGATCAATCGTGTCATCATTATAATCTCTACTTTGATTCCTCTCTCTGTCAGACTCTGTCATATAGAAGTTATATATACATATATATATTATGGGCACTTTTCCCACTCAGAAATGACCCCCTTCCCCTTGTGCATGTACTGCTGGTGTTTACGAGGAAGCAGTGCATTTATTTCAGTTAAATCCCCCTTCCTGGCCGGCCGGGGCGGTCAGATGACAGGCGCTAATCTCCGGACTGCTTGCCTGACTGACTGCCTGCCTGCTTACTAATATGGGATTAAAACCGAGCACGCCTCCATCACGTAGCGGCTCTCAAGCTAAGAAGTGGGGTGAAGAGGAGAAGATGACCCCGATGACCCGAGGCCAGCAGAGGATGAGCTCTGTTACCTCTCTTGCGTCTTTCTTTCTCTCTTTTTCTCTGCAGGATACGTGCATGTTGTCCCCCTCCAATCACTATTTCAAGCACTTTTATGTTACCAAAAGGTGGAAAAAGTTTGGAAACCCCCTCCTGCAGGTCATGTCTTTTCTCACTGCAGTGATCATGTCCTAACATTTCCCAAGAAGGTTTTTACCCGCACAACTAAACCGGACCTTTATCTGTGAAAATGTCCTGCCCATTCCTTTGCAATGACCATTTCATTTACAAAGCTGTCGGACCGGGTCTCATCCTAAACCGCTGATGTTGGCAATGCGGTTTGGTTTGGCTACTGGGTTAGCATGGTGTGTAGGGTTAGAGGAGGACTCTTCTATAAGGGTGTTAGAATGTTCAACGATATTTCCCTATTAGAAAAAGTAAATGCAGACTTGATGTAGGAGGATTATAATGTAATCTACAAACCCCCCGATGATGAGAAAAGTCCATCCTCTCCGTCTTTTGCCTGCTCCACTTTTCAGAAAATGTGTGCTCAAACAGGCCGTTTGGAGATTTTCCCTTCATGACATCACAAAGGGCAGTAGCCCCTCCCCCAGGTGGGTTACACTCCCACAGCTAGGTGTTTGTTCTGCCCTCTGAGTCTGCCTTCTCACCGTAAACAATAGGACATGGAGCGAGAAAGCTCGAGTACACCCAAGCCCTTCCAGAGAGGGGGCATGGTCAGACACGGCTCATTTACATATTTAAAGGTACAGACACAGAAACAGCCTGTTCTGAGCAGGGCTGAAATAGAGGAGTTTATAGGCATGATCAAATACAGGATCAGAGTGGATTTAGAACAAGAAACTTCACAGACATGTTTTGAGGAGATCTGAGACGTATTTACACTGAAGTGGAGAATATGTGACCTTTAAAATTTGAAAGTGATCTAGAGTGTAGCCAGCCTTACTTGGAGCATACACGGCCTTTGCAATAAGGGGCTGGCAGGTTAAAGGCCATGTAATATTCGGTTAAAGAGTAATAGACATTAAAATGATCAAATGCAGCCACCCCTTGCTAGCAGATATTCTCAGGAGGGCAGTGTATGTGTAACTGGGCCTTAGGAAGTACATGTAGCCTGCAGACATGTTCCTCTCTGACAGTCACACACTTTATTCCTTCTGATCAGTTTGTTGAGTCTGTTGGTTTCAGACCGCTGTCCCAGCACACAGCAGCTGCTTGGACTCATTCCAGGTTTCACAGTTTGATAAGGCTTTAATCTGGAAGGAAATGGGATCCACAACCTTCATTTGTCGTTCCTTGAGTCCGAACTGAGTTGAGATTTTTTTTTTTTTTAGGTTTGCTGCACCTTTGGTTTGGAACAATCTACAGTCTGACTTTAACCTGCAAACCTTTGTTCCCCTGGATGTTTTTAACTCTTGAGTGAAAAATCTTGAATTCAGGCTTTCTGCATCCAAATGCTTGTCTGAGGTTGGTCATGTCTGCTCTTGAAACGGTGTCTCCCTCAAAATCAAGTTTGCTTATCTCAATGAGACAAACATGGTTCAATAAACGTGAACGTGAACACAACGTTTCAACATTTTAAGGAACTCAGAAACTTGTAATCCTGCCAACCTTTGAACAGCTCGACTCCTCCCAAAGTCACACCCCAATGACTGATGGTACTCACAGGTTCAATTAGCCTCGATTGCCCGGTCATGTCGATTTGCCCTGTACAACATCAGGAAGATCAGACCTTACCTGTCAGAACATGCTACACAGCTCCTGGTACAGGCTCTTGTGATATCACGCATCGACTATTGCAACTCTCTAGGCAGGTCTTCCTACATGCACTATCAAACCCCTGCAAATGATACAAAATGCAGCAGCACGACTGGTCTTCAACCTTCCTAAAAGAGCACATGTCACTCCGCTGTTCATCTCCTTACACTGGCTCCCAGTTACTGCTCGCATCAAATTTAAAACTCTGCTGCTCGCTTACAAAACAGCAACAAAAACGGCTCCTCCTTACTTTAACTCTCTCATCCAGGTCTACACTCCCTCCCGCCCACTACGCTCTGCCAATGAAAGCGTCTGATCCAACCTTCACAACAGGGTCCTAAGACTCTGACTAGACTCTTCTCCTCTGTCGCCCCCCGGTGGTGGAATGAACTTCCAAACTCCATTCGATCTGTAGAGCTCTGCACCTTTAAGAAAAAGCTAAAGACCCAGCTCTTTCATGAATACCTACTAACTTAATGACGATGGTCTCGATATTATTGATGATGATGATGGTTGTGACGATGGTTTTTGTTTGATAACGATGACTTATAAGATGGTTTCTATACTGATTAGAGCTCTCAAGAACTGCCGTCAATGTTGTGCTTTGCCTCTGGTCACTTCCTGTCAGCACCTGTCAGACTCAAAGCTGATCGTTTGCTTTTACTGACATTGCTCCCTTTTTTCTAGATCCTTGCTTGTGTTGTACTTACTCTCTGATGTACGTCGCTTTGGATAAAAGCTTCTGCTAAGTGAATTGTAGAATTGTAGACAGAGCCCTCCCTCCATCCCCCTGACTCTCTGTTTTGACAGGAAGTATTTGATATTTAGAAAACTAAATGTACGTGACAGCTTTGGTCTGTCTTCCTCTTTCTAACTCTGTCACTCTCTGAATCTTCAGTCTGTCGTCATAGGCCTCTTTCCATGTGTAAACAGAACAGGATAAAGTTGGGTTGAAACATCCAAACCCACAGAGTGCATAGAAACACGTCTAAAGAAAGACAATCAGATGAAAGGGTTTGACATGAAACATGGCCTTACTTTTATTCTCTTTCTCTCTCTGCCCCTGTCAGGAAGTTAACCATGTAGATGTTTGTCACTTTTCCTGTCATGTGACCTCCGCTCCAATGAAACTACTAGCAGCAAACACAACATCCTTCAAAATGTAAGAGAACAGCTCTGCAGAGAGATGTTGCTGTTGGCTGCAGAATCCTAAGGGCATTAAATCGAAGAGTGAATTTTGGCATTTCATTCTCTGTATTAATATCTGTACATCACAATCGTTCAAAGATGACTGTTTAGGGGGCAGGCCCAGTTGTCCTGTGCAGTTCTGAAGCACGATCAGTGGAAGTACATTGATTTCATTTGATTGGAAGATATACTTCAAACTTCAATTTCACACATTTCCCACCCGCCAACTGATGAGATTCACAGGTTCATGCAGAGGTGGATGACGGGTTGATGACTGTATCGATATCCTCCAGACATGATGATGTAAATGCCCGTCTTCTCTCTCCACCACACTGAAAATGTGACTTATCTGGATGTTGCTAACGCTTGTGATCTGCCACACACCAATGGTATCTTTTCAGCATAACACAATTTATTTAAAGGCGCATTATGTAACTTTGACACCTAGGGCCAGATTTACTAAGCTCCCAAGTAAAGAGTACTAAATTGCGTGTTCACTCCAGAAGTTTGCACGTTTGGTTGGTGGGCATTTTGCGGGTGATCTACTAAGAAAATTTACATGAATGACAACAGGTGCAAACCTTGTGGAGGCGGAACTATTTAAGTTAGGCTTTTGCGTGTTCTACTGGTTTACATCACGGAGAGTTTGGACAGAAAGCAGGATGACTGCAAGCGCAAAATATGTATTAGTGGGAGAGGCAAATAAACGCACAATACGTTTTAGTTATAGGATATAAATCTGAATATTACAAAGAAAATTTTGGTTATAAAAAATTATTAAATTCGGCATTAAACAGGGCCTCTCTTTTCTTCCCTTAATCTTAAGAATGAAGTGTCATACATTGCGCAGGAGGTGCGCACTGTGTCCTCTGTGGACCGGGCGCTCTACACTCGGGTCGTTGTTGCGCCCCAGATTGCTGGCTGATCGGACATAAATGCCCTGGAAAGAGGTATCGAAGACGGGGGTACAAACAGTGGTGAGGTACCCCAATCCAAGCATCAGGGAGGAGACGCGCGCACTATGGAGAGGAGCGCACCGGAGGGGACGAGCTGGGGGAGAGACGCGCAACCCGAGAAAAAGGAAATCCCCAGTTTAAAATATAATGTTGGCGAAAAGAGGTAAATAGGACGACATAAATGTCAATGTTGAAATTCTATAGAATGCAGAGGCTGTGAATGTTCAGTTTTGTTTGGATATATGGCAACAATATCCTGTAGTTTAATCATGGTGTTTCTCTTCCTTAACGATTAGAATATTGAATCAAATAAAATTTCTGTCATTTGAAACATGTAAACACTTGTGGCGAAAAACGCGATCTTTATGCCTTCTTTTGTTGTGCCTATGTCTCCTCCTACAATAACAGCAGCCTGTTGTGCATAACACCGTGCTCCTGGATTAGCACATTCCTTTCAAAGGTGTTAAATCCAGACGCCGTCACAATCACCGCAATTTTTGTCAGGCTTGGTAAATCGCAATGCCTGTACTAACTGAACTTGTTTGCATTTTCTCCTCCCAGTATTTTGCACGTTAGGGCAGAAACGCCCCATATTGCATATTCATTAAGGCAAACGTACTAAATGGTCAATGCGTGTTGTTTTGCTCATTTGAAAGACGCAATCCTCACTGCGCACCGTTAGTAGATCAGATAGCACTTTTTTTGCTGGTGGTATCAAGTTTGCACACTTTTTAAGACACGCAGACCTTTAGTAAATCTGGCCCTTGTTGTTTAAAATGGGTACTGCAGTCTAAATTCAAAACCTTGTAGAGAGCTATCCCCCCCCCCCCCCCCCTCCTCTCTAGAGTCGATGCTTACGCAGGTTCTCATGTGGTGGACACCGAAGCGTCAGTGTTTAGCCAGCTCTGCATCGGTCTGTAAACCTTTCTGCGTTCTAACCTCTCTCCATTTTTCAAAAGCATCTCCAATATTGATCCTAGTTTGAGCACGTTTCTGCTCGTGGAGCTTATTAGAAACATGCAGAGGCTTTTTAGGTCGGGTACAATCACTTCTATCTGAACCAGTTCTCTTGCCCGCTTCCATCACTGCAACACCTGTTGGTTTGACCTGATAACTGCTCTCATATCTGGCAAACCGAGGGGCGTCCAAAACGGCCGTGTGGGGGTGCCTTAAAACCGCCTACCTTCTCTGGTCCAAACAAATCCAGAGCATTCAGGACCAGAATCTAAAGTTAGAAGGAGGACATACTGGCTGCTGCATTGTTGTCAGAGAAGCCAGCACTTCAACATAGCATGTTTCCTTAATGTCTGATCATATAGTAAGGTCACTTCATCATTTCACTCACTACACATCTCATTGATTGGAACTTTAATGCCTATTTTTAACAGCCCAAATCAACATCCCACTGGATATCGTAGTTGGTGTAAAATGCTAATGCACCTTGTGAGCTGAAGTAGAGCTATATCTTTATATACAAGCTCCATCCAACTCCATCCTTAATGGAGGAGTTATAATGGGTATCCTTCCCTGTAATACAAATTTGGTCACTTGTGATTCCAGAAAACAAAGATGGCGACCGCCAATGGGTTCAATCAGCCAGAAAACCAATGGGTGATGTTGCTGTGGTTCCTCCCACTTCTTACTGTATTCAGTCTGTAGCAACAAAGCTAAACCTATAAAAGGAAAGACAGTACAGGTTGCATAATACTTTTCATTTATTTTCATTTATTTATTTTTTTCAAACATGTTTTAAAAATAAAATAAAAATATACATTACAAACAAAGCAAACAGCAATCAAAGCATACTTTCTGTAGTGGCTCGATTATTTTTCCTTAACCAGTCCATGTTCGAAAAGGGTGTAGGATGAAGTCAAATAACTTATCCAGTCCTACCCCTTTTATCTCTTTAGCTTAATAAATTAATCCCAAACTAAGCTTTCAAAAATAAAGTTGAACAATACAGATAACGAAGTAACAAAAGCAATAACGAAGTAACAAAAGCAATAGATATAATGTATTACACACATTAATTGGTAGACGGTACAGACCTTACAACTGATATTGATTCAATTTTTCCCATTGACTGCTCAATTTTCAATTTGTTTAATATGTTATACTTGAAAATGTGTTTAAACTGTCCTAATGTTTTACATGTTTTCATTTCATCACTGCAGCTGTTCCATAAATTAACACCCTTCATTGGTGTTGGTCCTTACTTTTTTACATAAATATTCCTCTGAGATTGTGTTTACTGTCTCTCTGCTGAAAAAACTTTTGGACACTGTTCGGTATGTGATCATTTTTAACTTTGTACATTATTTGAGTGGTTTTAAAGTCAATCAAATCCTGAAGTTTTAGTGTTTTCAGTTTGATGAAGAGTGGGATGGTTGGTTCTCTGTAGTTGGAGTTAGTTATAATTCTTATGGCTCTTTTCTGGAGAATGAAGACTGGTTCTGTATTTGTTTTGTACATGTTCTCCCACACTTCCACACAGTAACTAATATATGGGAGTATTAGGGAGGAACGTGTAAAGTGACTGTTGATTTAACAGCCCTTTCACTTTAAATAAAATGCAATAGATTTCAATATTTTTGTCTTAATGTATTGTATGTGTGATTTCCAGGATAATTTATTGTCTATAATAACTCCAAGAAATTTTATTTCAGCCACTCTTTCAATTTCCACATCATTAATCACAAGTTTCTTGGTCAAGCCAGTTGATCGGTTCCCAAAGATTGTAAATTTGGTTTTACTTAAGTTCAATCTTAGTTTATTTGAGTCAAACCAACTCTTCAGTTTCTTTAATTCATTTCCCACTGTATCCAAAAGTTTTTCCAGATTGTCCCCCAGCATAGTAAATTTGTGTCATCTGCAAATAAAATCGTTTTTAAAATACAGGAGACTTCACATATGTTATTGATGTACAGAAGAAATAATAATGGCCCCAACACTGAACCTTGGGGAACTCCACACTTTAACTTCTTCTGATTGAACCTGACTGATTTGAACATATTGATATCTGTTGTCTAAGTAACTGACGAGCCAAGTGAGTGCAACTCCTCTGATTCCATAATTCTGTAGTTTTATTTGTAATAAGTTATGGTCAACTGTGTCAAATGCTTTTTGAAGATCCAGGAAAACTCCTACGGCATAATCTTTGTTTTCGACGGCTGTTGTGATCTCTTCTACAAATTCTGAGTGCCATTGAGGTGGTCCTGTTTCTAAATCCATGCTGTTGATCATACAGCATATTGTGTTTAGTAATAAAATAATGTTGTCTTACATAGTATAGTTTTTCCAGTATTTTAGAGAATTATGGCAGTAAAGAGACCGGTCTGTAGTTTGAGAAAATGTGTTTATCGCCTGATTTATATATTGGTGTAACCTTAGCAATTTTCATTTTCAGGGATTGATTGCAGATATATGTGAAAGGTTCTATCGCAGAGTTAATTATACTTTTCACCAATGTCATATCAATATTGTTGCAGTCTGTTGAGTTCTTACTTTTGAAATCTTTAACAACATCAATAATTCATTTTTCATCAGTGCCTTTCAAAAACATGGTATCTATTATATTTATAGTTTTACTCTCTACTTCATTTATGTTGCTAGTGCTTGAAATTTCTCTTTCCAGACCTGACCCAATGCCAATAAAAAAATCATTTAATTAATTTGCTATTAATGTAATTTCATTGATAGTTTAATTGGTTTTAAATAGGAAATAGTTTGGGTACCCTGTTTTTCCAGACCTTTTTCTAATAATTTAATTCAGTACATTCCATGTGTTTTTTTATATTATTCTTGTTGTCCTCCAGTAAGTTGCAGTAGTAATTTCTTTTACTGATTCTGATAATTCTTGTTAGTTTGTTCTTATATATCTTATATTTGTGTTCTGCTTCATTCGTTCTCCTCTTTAGAAATTCTTCATACAACACTTTTTTTTTTTTCAACACTTTTTTTTTACATGCATTAAATGTTCCCTTTGTAAGCCAAGGTTTTTTGGCACTTTTTTGGTTCACTACTTTCTTTACCAGAGGACAGTGTTTATCATAGAGAGTAGTTGTTATTGAGAGGAACTTATATGAGAGTCATATATGACAAGTTCCTCATCTTCCACATAGACTTTGCTCCAGTCCTTTTAAATAAGTCCATTGCCCGTTCGTTTTTTTAAATTATTATTTTGTAAGTCTTCATCTCTCTTTTGGTCTCTGTGTAACTCTGTGGTCGTGAACACTGGCAGGTGGTAACTTATGTCACTCATAATTATTCCACTGTTTACCTTTTCATCTATTACATTTGTAAAAATGTTATCGATTAGTGTGGCACTGTGTATTGTTATTCGAGTTGGTCTTGTGATTGTGTGGTATAAGCTTATACTGTACATTGAATTTATGAAATCAGTAGTGCTTTTATGCTGCTGTGGGTTTAAAAAGTCTATATTAAAGTCTCCACAAACAAAAAGCTTTTTCTTACTATTCACTTTTTCATACATACCCACCAACTGATCTCTAAATACATCGACACATGACCCAGGAGTTCTGTATACACAGCTTATTATTATGTTTTGGGATTTTTGTTTGTATTTCCACTGTGACAAATTCCATGATTTTATCAACTGCTAAAGACATGCTTTCAATATTTTTACTTCTATAGTTTTAGAGCGCTAACTCCTCCACCCTTTTTTTGTGTCCTATTTATGCAATATGTTTCATATCCTTCTAACTCCATCATATCAGTTTGCTCCTGATTGAGCCAGGTCTCAGAGATAGCTATTGCAGTGAACTGCTTGTTTAATTGTTTTAAACATTGATTGATTTTTGAAAAGTTTGAGATCAGGCTCCTGCTGTTAAAGTGTATAATTGATATTATCCCTGCTGCTTGTAAGTTTTTGTTGTACTGATCTTCTGTATAGTATACACAGTGCTTCTGTGTGTTGATGTGAAAATTGTTGTCAGGGTCAACTTCATTTTCAATATCATGATCTTTATGATCAGTGAATTCAAAGGTTTTTAGTCCAAGCGTTTCAAATTCTGGCATCAGATCTTGTTGATCAAAACCTCCAGTTGGAGGGAAATTACAGCTGTTTAGTTCAGTCATTTGATTTGTAAGTCAGGTTTTTCTGTTTTTTGTTAGCTTTACTGATCTCCCATGGGATGATTCCTCTGGTACCTCTCCAACTCTGTGATGTCCTTGATGACCAACACTTTGGCCTCCTCTGGTGATCCATTCAGTTTTATGAAGATCTTGCAGTTGTATGACCATGTTGATTGAATCCTGCCTTGTTTCCTCAAAATGCGGGCATTCCTGGCGATGTCAGCGTTTTTCTTCGTCAGGTTATCATTTAGATACACATTTGTTCCTCTCAGCTTTTTCCCCTGTTTAAGAAATGCTATCTTCTGTTTCCTGCTCCTTTTTTTGGGGCAGAGGATGACATGCCTCAATATCTCGGGTTTCCACATTTATCCCCTTGCTGTCAAGTCCATGATGACTTTTTGTTGTTTCGATATGTTAGAAATCTCCTCTGACATGAAATGAAGGGATTTCTTTATTTCCTCCACTTCCTCCTCTGTGATTGTGTTTATCTTCTTGGGTCCCATCTTATTTGACTACAGCTGAAAGATCAAAGAAAGCTTGTAAGACAACCCTCCTGTAGGCTTCTGGGCCTACGCCTGGTGGTGGCTGGCTGCTGTTGGAAGCTGGTTGCTTCTGGAGGTTGAGCCTAGCCTAGTGATTGCTGGCTGTTTCTGGGCCTTAGCCTGGCCTGGTGGTGGAAGCAGGCTGCTAGGCCTGAGCCTGGTTTTCTTTCAGTTTGTTCACAAATTTACACTTTCTATCACAAATGTCACTTCTTCTTGATGTCGGAGAATACTTGACAGCAAGTAATACAATTTGGATTGAAAAAAGCTCAGGATTAGGCAGATTTCTGACAGATTCTGCTGCTCACTTCTTCTGCTACTGCATGTGCCCTGCTGCTGCATGTGTACATAAAACCAATATGTAGCGGGAATAATCTCTTCAGGGTTAAACTAAATGACCCCTGTGTTGTCAGGAATAATCTCTCATTGTGACTGGTTTAAACTGTTGCAGATGTTGACAACTGTTGTTGTCATTTTTAACCTGCCACTTCAGATTACAACTTTACGACTGTCAGACTGTTCGTTCTTTCCCTGTATGACCTTATTTAAAATGGGGGGGGGGGCGTGGGCCAAGGTCCAAACACTTACTGATAGAGGTAACTGTCTGAGGCATGATAAAAAAATAAAATGAACCCCGCCCACTATATAAACTTTAAGAGACTGTTTACTGGCATGTTCCTTGGCCCTGGAAACACTCTTAATGTTTGTGTTTTCTTTGGACTTTGATAGCGTGCTTCTTAATGTTATAATAATCTGTTTGTTTACGCTCCGCTGTGCGCTGAATTACATTTATTAGCGCTGCTGATAATCTGTCACAGGAAGCATGGGGTGAGGACCGACTTTGTTAGGTTAATTGATTGATTGCTTGAGTCAGAATCTGGGCTTGGATATGAAGCGACAATGTGCACAAGATGTGCGACAATTATGTATACATAAAACAACTTAATACTAGCAACTCATGGCTAACAAAGTCAACAGACTAATTGCTGAAACTTACAAAATAAAAGGAGTTATGAGGAGAAGTTGTCATCCTTCTTCCCAAATCCCTCATCAAATCCACCCATAACTTCTGCCTCTCCATCGATGGCTCCACCGTGTTCCCTTCCCCCCACCTCTGTAACCTTGGTGTCATCTTTGATCAAACCCTCTCCTTTGACCACCTTATCAAACACATCGCCAAAACAGCCTTTTTCCATCTCAGAAACATCGTCGGCCTCCGTCCATCCGCATTCATAACTCTCATCATGGACTTCGTCAGCAGTCTCTCCAGAACTCTGCTGCTCGCCTTCTCACACACTCCCGCAATCCGTGACCACATCAAACCTGTCCTACATGAACTACACTGGCTCCCCATCCCCCAGCAACTCCTTATTATCTCCTAAAAAGCCCTCCATAACCTGACCCCCCACCCCCCACCTGTCTGAGTTCCTGACACCCACACTCTCAGGTCTGCTGACTCAAACCTCCTGCCGCCACCCCCTTCAGGATTAACCACTGATCCTTGGGAGTCAGGGCCTTCTCCATTGCCGCTCCCACCCTGTGGAACTCACTCCCAAAAAAAAACATTAGAGACCCCCAACAAACAAACAGCAAAGAAATAAAGTCAGAGAAGGAGGATGAGATTGTTAGTGGTTGTAGTCGATATCGAAGAGGTGAGTCTTTAGGGATTTTTTGAAGGTTCTTCCTTCCTTCTGTGACATTATTTCTTTGTTGTTTTGTTGTTCTTTGTTAAGCGCCTTTCAGAATTCAGAAAAGTGCTATAAAAGTCTAACGTATAATTATTATTATTTTTAGTAGATCCAGTCATCTTTTGGGGTCGCATAATGAATCCTTTTCAAGTGGGGAATCTGCACAACAATTAGACAGCTTGTCAGTTGTAGTAAACTGTACTTCTTTTTGACAATCATTATTTCTGATTTAAAAAATGGAAACAATGCCAGAAGTACAGGTCATCTTAAAACAGGTGACCTTTAGATTAGATCAGGGGTTCTCAACTGATGGGCTGGGACCCAAAAGTGGGTCGCGGAGCCCTTTTCAGTGGTCCCTAAAACATGGTCAAAAAGCCCATGAGGGTCTTTTTAACATGTTTGTTTTGCTCCATTTTGTACCGTCTGTGGTCGAAACTGCACCACCTGCAAATATCAGAAATGGGGGCGTGATTTATCCTGGTGGAGTTGGTAGTGGGTGCTGAGGCTGGATCAGTTGAGAAACACTGAGAGCATCAGTTATGGTCAATTGGAACATGATAGCTGTCGTAGCAACAGAAACTTGTCAATTAATGCATCGTTTAATATAATGAGTGGCCAATTTGTGGTTCAAAGAATACAACAAATGGTGCGCTGGTGGGGCAGTGGTTAGTGCGCGCGCCCCATGTAACGAGGCTGTAGTCCTCAACGCGGGTGGCCCAGGTTCGAGTCCGGCCTGTGGCTCCTTTCCCGCATGTCATTCCCCACTCTCTCTCTCCCTGATTTTCCAACTCTGTCCACTATCCTATCTCTCTATTAAAGGCACAAAAAGCCCAAAAATAAATCTTAAAAAAAAAAAAAAGAATACAACAAAGACCTCAAACCGTCCAGCACATATCAGATCTATACGGTTGACTACAGCTTCACATGTCCATCACGTTGCCTGAACTTGAATGTCTATTGTTTTGCATGAAAGCAAGGGGTAAACAAAGCACACCCTCCACCGCACCAGATCTGTTTGCATCCAAGCCGGTGATTGGACAATACACCTCTGTAATTTGCAAGCTGTAACATGCTTGGAAAAACCCCAGCTGTTCATGTGAAACCAGTATAAAACTAACAAACATACCCAGTTATACATTAAAATAAAAATGAGCCATCTATGAGAACACAGATAATTTACTCAACTGTTTCCGCCTATTTCCCATATTATTTATAGACACATAAAGACTTTGATTCTTAAAAAGTTTTACATATAAAGATTACGAAATTAAGCATTTTAACACAACTTGTACACTACAAACAAAATTCCATTATCTTTACCGGCTGAGCTGATCCCAGCTGTCATTGGGTGAGAGTTGGGGTTACATTATGTGGTGTTAAAACAAAAGTTGCTTGATGGCATGAAAGTAAAGAGCTGTAAATGTTTTCAATATAGAGAACATCTATCCCAACTCTGTTTTTGAATCTCTTCAAATTAGTGAAATTATGTGTTGCCGACGACCTCGTCTGCTACAATATGTAGCATAGCTTCTGTGTCTGCACTCCTGCCGGTTTCTCATAAGAGGTGATGAGCTTACCAACACTGCCTGTGGCTAATATACTATTTACAAGTACCTCATACAACCCCACTTCAAAAATATTGATCTGTCCCTTCAAGGTTTAAAGTCTGTTAAGATGATTCAAGTCTATCACCTGCGTGTTCTAGTTGCAGCGATAAATACAGGGTGACTATAAACAAGTTGTTGTTATAAAGTGTTGAAATCCCCTACTTCTCTGTGCCAACAGGATCAGATTTTACACTCTACATATGAGTTTGTCCTGCTGTCAAATACGCCAATAAAAGCCGGTTTACAGCTGTGTTTACGGTTGAGGACAATTTGTTAAACTAGGTGGGAGATTGTAGTTGAGAGTTACAGCAATAAAACACAGAATGTATCAGTGGAAAAGTTCCAAAAGGTAGTCACTAATATATCGTGGGCACAGTACAAGGTCTTTCTTGTACTGTGCCCACTTCAAATGGTTCTACCAAAACATCCCTCACACTGAATGTCTTTGTCTTCCATTATGACAAGATGTGTGTCGTGCTAAACTAGCTCCATGAGTTTAATGCTAAGTTAGGTTTTTAAGTTCCCACTAGAGACCAGGTCAGCAGTCATGTTAAGGTAAACAAAGGTGTCATCAGCATAAAGATGTAAAGAAGCTTTCATATTAGAGGACCAAGATCCGTCACATTCCCACCGAAAACAAGGGGTCCCAAAACTAAACCTTGAGGCACACCAGCTAAATCATAAATCCCCTTTCAACTGGAGGTCTGCAGATATTTCTGCCATAGTTTCTTTGCAATTCATTTGTCAGACGCTTTTATCCAAAGCAACGTACATCAGAGAGTAAGAACAACACAATAAAGGATCTAGAGAGGAGGAAACAACGTCAGGAAGTGCAAACAAACAGCTTTAAGTCCGATTGGACACAGAGGTGCTGACAGGCAATGCACAGAGGCAGATCACAACATTGTCAGCTATTCTTTAGAGTTCAAATCAGTATGGAAACCATCTAAAAATGGTCGTTATCAAACAAAACCATTGTCATTACCATTATTAAGGTCGTAGGTGTTCATAAAGAGCTGGGTCTTTAGCTTTTTCTTAAAGGTGCAAAGGGACTCTGCAGATGGAATGGAGTATTTAAGTTTGTTCCACCACCAGGGGGCAACAGAGGAGAAGAGTCTAGTTAGCGTCTTAGGACCCTGTAGTGAAGGTTGGATCAGACGCCTTTCATTTACAGACCGTAGTGGTCAGGAGGGAGTGTAGACCCGACATGATTGGAGGGGAAGACAGATAAAAATGGCAGGCCTGCTGTTGCCATGAAATTCTGCCAAAACTACAAAATGAGATATGCGACCCAAATCGTACAGTGTACGTCAGGCTAGCCATCTCAAAAAAACTTTGACATAGTGCCACCACTGCTTGAATTGTCATGGGTGTTCAAGAGTGCATAGCTCGGTGCTGAACATATTAAACAAACACGCTTGCTTTTGCCTCGCCTTATCAACATTTTGACATTTGTGGATATCCTTCATGTCCTCTAAATGGCATGTTTATCAAGTTGCCTTTCTGTCCTGTAAATATGCTGATAGAGCAAACAAAACCACTTCAGCAGGACTGTGTTTTTGAGTCCAGGAGGAGAGGTCAGCTGAATCACGGCACACACAAATCCTTCAGTGCGACTTTATTATCATCCAGAACAGACCACTTCATTTGATAGGAAAGTGAGCAGGATGTTTGGCTCCTCGCAGGATGTTCCAGCAGCTGCACAGAGTCATTTGGATGATGCAAAGTTGCCCATAGGAATGAAAAAGTTTGTGTTTGTGACATTTATTTGATTGGATCAGTGTGTGAAGGCTGTGTGGATTTGTTTCTTTGGTCTTATGTGTGCAATTTTTTGCAATTGTGTGTGTGCACATGTGCATGTGTGTGTTTGTGTATTTGTAGATCTAAGCAAATCTGGTCTTTAGTACTTATATAATGCCAAATGCTGCACATCAACCTGCCAGTCTCTCTTTATCCCTGTGTATGAGTGTGCATGTGTGAGTGTGCATTCTGTGCACAGAACATCATGTACATGTTTGTTTGCGTGAATCATTTGTCATTTCTGTGCAGGTTTGTGCGGTAATAACTGGGGGAAAAAAGCAAAGTTACATTAATCAAATGCAAATACAGAGTTAACACGAAGTGAAGCCTGATGTTGGCAACAACAAAAGAACAGCTACCATCCAGCTTTAACAGTTTCAAACATGGTTAGAAGGTCCTGCCTCAGACTTTAAAGAGCCAAAGTTGATATCTGGGGCCATGATGAACTTCAACAAGGTATCCCTGCATGGTGAAAGTTCTGCCTGTACCCTCTATTTAATTCACTTTATTTGGTAAGTGATCAATTATTAAACTGGTACAATGGACATCGATCAACCTTCCTGCCAGACTCTCTCTCTCTCTCTCTCATTCAAATGATACTGAAACAAACATGTAGAATGATTCCAGGAACACTCTTTGTTAAATTAAGAGAAATGCACCATGCAAACAAGAATGCTATACTAATTTAGAATATTTGTTCAGTTTCAAAGACTATTTCTGTCTACCTGAGTTAGTAATAAAGTGTGAAAAATGCAAGCAGTTAGTGCAAATGTTCTCCATGTCTGCAGCCTAGATGGATGGATGGATGAATGGTTGGATGGATGGATAGATGAATGGTTGGATGGATGGATGGATAGATAGCACGACTGGTCTTCAACCTTCCTAAAAGAGCACATGTCACTCGCTGTTCATCTCCTTACACTGGCTCCCAGTTACTGCTCGAATCAAATTTAAAACTCTGCTGCTCGCTTACAAAACAGCGACAAAAACGGCTCCTCCTTACTGTAACTCTCTCATCCAGGTCTACACTCCCTCCCGCCCACTACGCTCTGCCAATGAAAGGCGTCTGATCCAACCTTCACAACAGGGTCCTAAGTCGCTGACTAGACTCTTCTCCTCTGTCGCCCCCCGGTGATGGAATGAACTTCCAAACTCCATTCGATCTGCAGAGTCCCTCTGCACCTTTAAGAAAAAGATAAAGACCCAGCTCTTTCATGAATACCTACTAACTTAATAATGATGTTTTTTTGTTTGATAACGATGACTTATAAGATGGTTTCTATACTGATTAGAGCTCGCAAGAACTGCCCTCAATGTTGTGCTTTGCCTCTGTGCCTGTCAGCACCTGTGTGTCCAATTAGACTCAAAGCTGATTGTTTGCTCTTACTGACATTGTTTCCTTTTTTCTAGATCCTTGCTTGTGTTGTACTTACTCTCTGATGTACGTCGCTTTGGATAAAAGCGTCTGCTAAGTGAATTGTGGAATTGTAGTAGATTAATGGATGGATGGATGAATGGATAGATGGATGGATGGATGGATGAATGGATAGATTGATGGCTGGATGGAAAGATGGATGGATAGAAATTCAAAGAATCAAGTAGCAGCTTACAAAAACACACAACCTAAAACATTTGCTACAACTAACAACACCACCTGGAAAATGAAAACCGTTTTTAGTCCGAGAGTCACTGTGTGTGCATGCTTTCCTCCTGCTATAACAGAGAGGTGTTGAACAATCGTACGGCCAGAGGGACCAAAGAGTTCTTAAGTCTGTCCGTGGAGCAGGATTGTGACAGCAGTCTGAACACACTCCTCTGCCTGGAGAAGGTGCTGTGCAGAGGTTGATGGGTGTTGTCCAGGATGGGGAGCACTTTGTCCAGAGTCCTTCACTCTGCCACCGTCGCCGGAGAATTCCAGCTCTGCGCCCGCCACTGAGCCGGCCTTCCTCACCAGTCAGTCCAGCCTCCCTCTTCTTGTTGCTTCTTGCTCCCTAGCACCACAACTTAGAAGAGGACACTGGACACCTCTGACTGGTAAAACATCTGCAGTAGCTACTAGAGGCTATTTCAGCATGGAATCCCTTATTCTCACCTTTGCTTGTGCTGCAAAGAATCTGCAGAAATAGGAAATGATTAAAGATGTAAACTTTATGAGTCTCACTTTTAGACATTCAGAGAAACAGCTTGTAGAGACATAATAAAAAGATCAATAAAGCCTGGTTAGACTTATATGTGGTGAAAATGTTCCTTTATGCAAATAGTGCAAGCAGAAGGCTCAAAGGTCAGAAGAGAGGAAACAGGTGAAATTAAGAGGACGACAATCTGACAAACACAGACAGAGAAGCATCAGGAAGAGAGGAAGCATGCATGCAGTGAGCAGATACGACTGAAGCTCTGGTTACTATTTAACCAATGTAAAGGGATATGTAATGTGATAAGATGTAATATTTAACAGGAGAATATTCAACAAATGGGAAGTTGTCACTGTGAAACCATGTGTGTGATAATCCTCTAAATTCATCCCAAACATTTGATCTGAAGAATGAATGAAAAACAACAAACCAACTATTTCATTTTCACCTTCAGGGCCCCAAAAATATCTTTAAAGAACTAAATCAACTTTATATGAGAGTGTGAGTTCAATGAGTTCATTACTACGTAGTGGAAGATCACTGGCCCCGCCCCCTGACGACATTGGGCAATCACAGAGCGTGATGCAGGAAGTTGCAGAAAGGGAAGAATTCACCACAAGATTTTCAACACTTCATGAGTTCAAACAAACCCACTCAGTGCCTTCCCCTTTTCTCTTTCCTTTAACATGATGAAAAGTTTTTATTTTGGCACATAGCAGTTCTGGAGAGAGCGTCCTCCTTATCTCCACGGAGCGGCTGCTATCCCCGAGAACATGGTGCTTAACCTTGGCAGCACATGAACGCTGCATGTTTGCTCTGAGCAGATTAAAACTGAAGTGTGGGTTCAGTTCAAAAATTGAATTGACAAAGTTGGACAAAGGGATGAATCAAACTTCACAGAAACTTAAACTCTGACGTTAAGTGGAAGTGGAAGAAATTATTGAGAGCGGTAAAAACATTTTATTTTGTTTGCTTTCAGTCTCAAAGTTGCACCTCAGACTCCTGAGCTGCTCTTCGTCTGAACAATGTCGGGTCTGTTCACATGAAATGAAGTTTTTTTTTGTCATGAGTCTGCTTTTATTCCTCTGCCCACAAGCAAGATTCTTTGGGTGAGGATAGAGCTGCACCGACCCGACAGCAGATCTTCCCTCCTTTTTCCTTTTGCTTTTCAGGAGGTTTCTTCTGGTTCATGGATCCCTCGAGAACTACAGATCCTCTGGACTGACAAAAAAACAAAAACCCAAGAGCTATGTCTGAGATCGTGACATTTCAACTGGGGATTACAAAGAATGAACAGGAGATTACGGAGATTGAATTAAGAATGTGCGACTTTTTGATCCAGTAGATCTGCAATCACCTGTGTCCTGCATTGTTGTGTTAGCATGCTAATGTTAGCGCTATTTAGTTAGCTTGTAGCTTCACATTGCATGTACATTTACACAGAATGAGTGTGATCTAAAAACTCTTACTAACATCCAAATAATCAGTGAGTATGTTCTTCTTCTTCTCTCTAGTCCTTGACTAAAACAGCTTTCATACACAAGGGGAGGAGCCGGCCGTCCCGTCCATGTAAACACGGCTCTGACAACAACACAGCCAGCGGGACTCGAGCTTCTCACTCATTGTAGACAGTCATGACTCAGAGAGACATTTACACAGGATAGACTGGATTTATGATATATTTATGTGGCACATGTCGCGCATTCTTCCTTTAATAGAAATGTCAAAGGAGATGCAGAAACATAACACAGAACATTTTCACTTCAGCATGTTCCCTTCATGTCTGATGATATAATGACTTTTAGATTCCTTTTTTTTTTTAACGTTTTGCCTTTTTGATCTTTTCCGATTGATTCGGGTGCATCGGCTTCTTTTTACTAATTGCCTTCTGAAAGTCGAAGGTCACTGTAGTTCTGTAGTTCTGTGTACACAGCAGTCAGAGAGTGTTTAAAAAACACTGAAGGGGTGACTTTCATTCAAGGGCACAAGATAAGTCGTGGCTCTGAAGAGTTTATTTAGGACAAAGGTTCACACAAACGCACTTGGATGTGAATGGAAAAGAACATTTTTGATCAATAAAATTAGACACTTTTTATCCTAGTGCTTCAAAAAGTGCCTTAAAGTGACCAAACAAAGACTAAGGAGAGGCAACATGACACAAAGTAGATCAGCAAAGCAGCATGGATGTACATGCTACTCACTGTTTGGGTATTAACTTTTATCTGCCTGCCCGTTATTTGCATGTTCTATCAGATATGCAAACAGTTCTTGCTCTCCTCTTTTAAACATTACCCTAAGTAGTAAAAACAATGATCGGCCTCTTCTCACGGTTATATTTCCTGCTCAACGTCCTCTTCATATGCAGCAAACACAGAGAAGACATGGCAAGGAAGGCCTTGTGGGTCATTAGCAATATCCCAGGTAAAAAAAATGTAAATATTACATTTTGAAGCCTGAGTGACGTCACCCGTCTGTTCCTGCAGGGGGCGCTGGAGTCCCCATCGATTGCGGTCTCCATGTTGGAAATGCTGTCTCAGCCTAAGTTTCAGTCAACCGAACGACAGGCTGAGAGCTGGAGCTGAGGCGGGTTTTAAGACTCCTGACAAACCGTTACACCGCGCCCACCTGTCAATCATGTCAGCTACGCGCCTTATTGTGAATAACTCTCATCCTTCATCAAATCAAAACATGATGAGTCATCAAAACATTCACCCCCCCCTTACATTGTGTGCCGATCGAGATATGAGCTAATCAGACCTGTTTGTTTTTTTGAACCAGGCTGTAAACATGTTAATCTGTGCTGTAAAAACAGGTTATTTAGAATGGGTGTGTATGTGACTTCCTGTGCTTCTGCAGCCAGCCTCTAGTGGGGGGGGGGGGGGGGCAAGTTTAGAATTTCCGACTCTCAAGAACTAATGGTAACACCATGCAGGCTAGTACAAGGGACTGGCATCTGTCGCTCAGTGGTACAGTCGGTCGTCTCTCAACTGTAAGGTTAGGAGTTTGACTCCCAGCTCCTGCAGCAACATGTCAGATGTGACCTTACTGGGCCCAGACCCAGGTGATGGTTTAAAGTTTTACAGTATACTGTTCCTTTGTCTCGATTAAGTTGGCTTCACTCTGCATTTCAGAAGGCTGTATTTAAGCTGCTAAAGACTTCACGTTTCTACGAGGCATGAAAACAATCTGCAGTCATGTCGTCTGTTAAATTTAAATATTCTCCTCAATACTTTTTTTTAAGAGTAAAATATAGTTAACACGTGTTTATTTTATTCAATGACAAAATTCAAAATCATCCTGAAACCAAGTGGAAACTTGAGATGCTGCTGTTACCACACGTGCAGAATCAGCTGCACAGACTCCTCACACTGTAGTCCTTTATTCCCACCGCCTCGTGCACTTTAGCGCCTGCTCGTTGACACGCACGAGAGAGAGGCGCCCGTGGTGTGTGTGTGTGTGTGAAGGGGAGAAGGAGAGGTGGGTGGTGGTGGTGGTGATGGTGGTAACTTGCCGGGAGCGCGCCTGAGAATCTGTGCTCGTGCTCGAGAATCGGCGAAGATACCTACCAACCAACCAAACAACTCGTGAAATGGGGTGGGGGGAACTGCCACTTTAATGCTCCTTAACGCTGCGTTCAAGGGCAGCTCGTAAATTCCCCTTATTTGTTCGTCTGGCGAGTGAAAACGTTCACTTTGTCGTTAAGTGTTCATGTTTGGTATTTAAATAAAAAAGTAGTCTTTTGTGGCAGAGGAGAGGAAGGAGAAGATTCAGATTAGGGTTTTATGTTTGGAGGTTTACCCTGACATGTTGATTTTAGAGATTTTAATCATGAATCGTCTTTAAAGAAAATGTTTTTGCTAGCTTTATGCAACTTTCTGCAAATTCTTTTAGAGAAGTCAAGACTATTATTTTTGCCTTTTGAACAGTTTGAGAAACAGCACTTACTCCATGTGATATCTGCTTTTTTTTTATTTTTTATTTTTTTAAAAAGCCTGAATACCCTTTAAACATGAACAGGAAATATCTGAATGCAAAGCGAATAAGACCAGCAGTGTGTATGTTGGAGATTATGTTGACGGATGCGCTGATTCCCCAATTTGCATCCTCTTCGTTCCCAACTCTCGCGCAGAGAGGCGCTCTGTGTAAAAAAAAAAAACTCCGAGCTTTTCTGCAGGCCGTGAACGCATCAGGACACACAGCTCTCCTGTTGCTCAGAGGGGAGGCAGGCCGGTGATTTTCCGCTGCCGCTGATGTCTCCCCGTTTTAAGAGACAAAGGTCAGAACGAGAAGCTTATAGGCAGGATAAAATATAGGCTACCGACGCGTCCAGCCCTCAGTCGCTCTCACGGACACCACAGGACACGGACAAGACGGAACGGACACGGGAGCGCGCGATAAGGACATTAAAAAGGACAACATAAAACACAAAATCACATCAACAGAACAGGTAACGGAAAACAAATCGACATATTTTGTGCACACCTTGAAAGCATGGCAGAGAAGGATGGCTTCGCTTCTCCTGAGCGTTTTCCTCCCGATTCTTCATTTTAATTCTCTCTCTTTCTTTCTTTCTATCTCTATCTCTCTCTCTCTCTCTCTCTCTCTCTCTCTCTCTCTTTCTCTCTTTGTCTGAATGACAGTAGTTCATTTATTGGAGCTTGTCTTTTTTTTTTATATTACAAAGCACAAAGGCCTTTTGCTTAAAAAAAAAAAAAAAAAAGTGTAGGCTGTTTATGGGTGGAGGAAATGAATGCGTGTCCCAGTGTTAAGTTGTAGTTGTGTGGCTGGTGTTGCTGGTGTTACTGGAGGTGTGGATGCAAGGGATGGTGTTGGTGCTGGTGAACACTTGAGTGGAAGCTGCGAGGATAAGGATTGAGGCGGTGATAACCTGCGCTCAGGAGGGATCTTTGATGGATGTGCAATTTCTGAACGGCGTTCAAATGCATCACGGCTCATGTGCATCCGTGAAATGTGTCTGCTGTCTGTCAGGTGCAAGTTATTTAGAAAACGCGTGCGTGTGTTTCATTCTCAGAGGTGTTTCACTTTAATTCCCTTTTTTTTTTCTTTAAGGTGTCGAGCAGTTAATTCTCAGAATTCATTGGGTTTTTTTGTATGGTTGTTTTCTTTTCTTTGCGCAGGTTTACAAATAAATGTAGGCCTACTTTAACCTTTTTAATACGGAAGAAAGAGTCGCGTTGTGTCTTTAAATTCTCGCTTCCTTTTTTTAAATTTAATTCCGTTATCGAGCTCTTGAGTAGAAAGGGGAAGTGGAGCGCTCGAGAAGCCTTGAGAAGGTCGCACGTTGCACATGGTGCGTCGCTTCCTCTCACCACGAGCCTCTCTCTCTCTCTCTCTCTCTCTCTCTCTCCCCCCCCCCCCCCCCCCCCCCTGTTTCCTGCCTCTCTCTACCTCCAGTGTCACGGCTCTCTCAGTCTATCTGCTGAGCAGCCTCAGTGATGAAACTCTGACACTCACCGTAGATGTGTTTTAAATGAGGAGACAAACAGCAGTGTCCTACATTTTTGCGCACGTGTTGTGGACACTACGCCTCCAACATGAAATGCATGTGGAGGTGCATCACTCCTGGAGACAGACCTCTGGGTGCTTTTCATGCATGTGTCTTGTCATGTGTCTTGTGATGGCTGTGAGAGAAAAACAAGAGAGAGACACACACACACACACAGAGAGAGAGAGAGAGAGAGAGAGGGAGAGGTTGGGTTATGATGGCTGTCAGCTGGTCCTTTTTTGGATCGCAGTCAACCCTGGAAAATTACCCAGACTTGTTATCGCTCAGAGCCAAGCCTCTCATGGATTTGCAATCTACATGGAAACGTTGCATTCAGTTCTGAAACCATCACTTCGGGTTAGATAACGCTTAGCGATAACGCTTTTCATATACGAGCACTTTTAAATGGATGCATGCACACAGAGTCCAGTGAGTGTTGGCGCTCTAGTTGTTGAGTTAGACGCGTTTGGCGTTGCCGTCCACTAATCGAAGCGAAGGTCGGCTGGAAACGGGCTGAAGTGTGATGGTGGAGAAGGTGACAAACCACACTTAGTCAGCGTTTGAGGGACAGACGGTTCTCACGGCCAAGTTCTCACAGGTTGGTTTGTGGCCCGATTTTGCAAAATGTACTGCTGTTGGTTCACCTCTCTGGTCTCCACAACCGTCCTCGTCATTGTTTGGATTTTGGTGTTAAAATCTTCTAAAGAGTGTAAGAGGTGGCGGTTTGAGGGCGCTGGATGTGTCCAGAGTAACACATGACTTCTATCCAGGAGATCTGAGCTCAGTTCTTTTGGGGAAAGTCAATGTTTACTTCATCCAGGGAGCAGATTTCTTTGATAAGATTTACAACGAGGTATGTCTTTTAGAAAGTCAGTAAAAAAAAAAAAAAGACATTTTAACCAAACTGCAACCATCTCGAATGTTAAGCCTGAGTTTATGATTGTTGTTGCACGTCCAAAAGTCATAGTTGTGAACTTTCTTTTGAATTGTGGCAAATAGTCTTGTTCACACGTGCACAGAACTGCTGATGTTCTCGTGCTGAGCGTCATGTGTGAACACAATCAGCTGAATGTTTCTCTCTTCACCCGGAGTTTCTCCTTCAGCCTCCTCGTATTTATTCTGCAGAAAGTCAGAGTGAGCTGATGTGAGAACGCAGCAGGATATAATCAGGAGAATTCACCTGGAGCGAGTGGGGGGAGGGGGGTGGTGACGTTTATTCCCTGTGATCGCTGCATGACCACAGACTGTCTGCACGCCACCTCTACCATCTCTGTGCCCTAATGAACCTGCTGCATTATGTTCCCTGTTCTCCAGTATGTTCTTCTCCACTCTTTAGTTCAGATTGAGATTCTCTTCAACTACACGTAGCGTTGATAGAAAGACAAATATTCTCATTATAGCGTCATGTAGAGGACTCTGTCCTCCCCCCCGTCGGTCAGGGATAGTCTCCCGCTGTGACATGCATGTGTGAACAACCAGATCAGGAGGATTTCAGAGGCAGCCCTCCTGAAAGTCTGAAAACAGCTACTGTTGTATTTTTGCCTTCACTGAAATGACAGCTTTATTTAAGAAGTCTAACCTGACCTTATATTCGGTGGCTTACTTGACTAAAGAGCCCCGAACGGGTCAAGACGGCGGGGCCTCCTCATACGGCAGCCGCTCCTCTCCGCTCGCCATGTTCAAGTAATGTGTGCTATAGGACACCAGTGTTGTCAGCTTCCCCCGACTTAAGCGCATGGTGATTGGATATTTACTCGGGGGAGAGAGGGGTTTTCTTTATCCCAGTGCAGTGACTCACAGGCGCACACAAACAGAGCCAATACGGAGAGAAACAATGCATGGGAGATTGTTGTATGCAAAACGCAATTCACAAGCGCGTATTGAACCGTGGATGTCGTATTTCAAATTGAGAATTGTTGCATCCCTATTATCCACTCAGACCAATCTGCTGAATGTGGTGTTCTAGGAGTGAGAGTGCCAAAACCTGAAGGTAAAAAAACAGCACAACGTGTGTCATCACAGTTTGGGGGCTTATTGCATGTAGTTTTTTTTTTGTAGTTGGAGTGGACACTTAACGTTTTCAAGCTGGATGATAAAAGTGTGGGAATAAACCGCTCTACAGGTCCTAACACGGCTAGAAGTAGGGGCGGTAATCGCAGGATCACTCACAATACGATAGGGGACGTCACGATACAGCGATTCTGCAGTAATTACCAGACAATCACATGATCATACAACCTGATATATGATTCACTTAAGGACATAAAATGCCCTCCTTTAAGGGTAACGTGCAGAATGAATTTATTTAGTCGCTACAGTTTGGTTTTAGTTTCAATCGCGAGGAGTCAAGACGAAGCCATTTAGAGAGTCGGCGCCACCACAGACTCATAGCTGTGTGTGTTTTTATGTGTGTTTGACCCTGAGCCTTGTCTTATCTTATCTTTTGCTGCTGTAAAGTCTGATGTGTGACACTCGTTTGAATCATCAGGGCCATCACGTCTACACACACACACCTCACTTATGGTAGATGTGTGTCAGTTGGTGAGAATCTGATCTGGTTTAGTTCCTGGACTAAACACGCACACCCCTAGGAATGTCTAACAGTCACTTGCCATATTCATCTACATTCTTGAGACCAACAGAATAAGGAAAAATTAGTAGGGAGCTTCTCTGATTACCGATATGGTCATTGGTATCGAGAATTTTGGCTCAGCAAACACTAACATATCATTGACAGGCGCTTCAGCCAGCGCGGCACCAACAGATATTTTGGCCGCGCTCCATGAATAACGTCAAAAAAATGCAAATCTGGAGTGTCTGCTCTCGGGGTAAAGTTGGCGTCAATGGGGGTTTCCATTTTTGTGACTGGCGAGGTGTAGCTCTCTGAAGTCTGGCACGCACTAAAAGATTTGAAAGAGCCCACACATGGCGGGAAAATCACGACCAGTTTAACAGTTTTGTTCTCATAGTGTTTGGACCAACTCAGCATGTCGTACACTAACAGATTCATTCAGCAACCATCAGAGTCTCCACTCTCAGAACGTGTCATCTGATGCGACTTAAGAGTAGACAAACATGAAGGTCGAGCTAAATGTGGCTAGCTGGTACATCATGACAGTAAACATTTTGGTACGACTCATTTCCTCGTCTGTTTGATTGTGGTTTGCTTTACAGACGTGTCGTAGAAACACTCGGGTTGTTGCCACAAATCAACAAGTTGGTCCTCCCATTTCTGACCTCCATCTAACTTTATCCTTCCCGTTTGCTGAAGTTATCTACATGACAATGTTTGTTGTGCTTCCCAGAGTCCATGCTCGGGACATGTTTAATATTTACGATTTCAAATCAGTACGGTCCCGATTGTCGTCCATGCAGGTCGAGGAGGTGAAAATCGCTCTTCATACACCTCGCACCGCCATATTGCTTGGAAGCTATGCTAACAGGCTCTATGGAGAAAGCTGATAATGGCGAAAAAATATAGATATAGCGGCGAGATGGCTGCTGCCGACAGGCCGGTCTTGTGCTTTGGCTGTTTCGGGCCGCCGCAGCCGAGAAACAAAACCGGCCTGTCGGCAGCAGCCGTCGCCGGGTCCCAGCAGCCGGCGGGGTCCCAGCTCAGGGTCAGGTTTCATGTCATTGAGGAGAATGTGATTTATTTCTGTAGCAGGATGCCAAGTGCACGTCGTATCGTCATGCACTGTCAGGAAGAAGGAAGCCAATCACTCTGATGGAAGGTGAACGACGGACTGCAATGACAGACCAGCATCCCCTTGTGGCCACTGGACCCGTTTACCAAATGATGATGGATTTGTTGGATGACCTTCAGTCAAATTCATCAAACATAAATCATCAGAACAACTGAAGGAGCAACTTTTGAATCAAGAAAACTCAACTGCTGCTTAAGACGAAGGGAGTTTTATGGATCTCTGATTGAGACGAAGGTTGCGTTGGATTTCACCTGGATTGTCAGTTACAGAAGCTGGATGTGATAGTTCTGTACATTTTCAGGTCGAGTTTGAATAATCTTCTTCTTCCTCAATTGTAGATGTTTTAATCTGTTGATGAGGAATACTTGTTATAGTCTGAAAACTTCACAACAAGCAACTGGACAAAATTGTCCTTAGCTCGAGCTGCAAGCTAATGTTAGCGCTCTTTAGTTAGCTCGTAGCTTTACATTGCCTATAAATTGACACAGAATGAGCGTTTCTGATAACTGTATGAGTAAAATGTCGCACATTCTTCCATTAAGAAGAAGGTAAAAATGAATAAGGCTCGAGTCCAAATCAATGGCGGTATGACCATAAATTCAAATATTCTCTTGATGCGTATAAACGGTTAGAGTGATGAGTCATGCTTACAGGAAGCCGAGTATTTTTTTTTTTTTGTGTGTGTGCTTCCCACGTATCTGATACGACATGACTACTTTGTTAAAACGACACAAGCTTGCATTTTCTTGCAGCAAGTCATTCACGATAAGCCCCGGCAGCTTAGTGCTAAACAGACTCACTCAGGATGAGAGCAGAGACCGCCGTCGGGTCAAACCTCCCCTCATCAACCAATGAAACGCTCGAGAGTGGTACCGATATAACACCTGCTGATCCGTCAGTTATGGATACTTTCACAAAAACAGGCCAAGTCATATTCAGACCTGTTCTGCGTACAAATGGATTAAGTCGAGCGTCAGGAGAGTGTGAGTGATGGGACGGTTGATGGTGTTTGAACAGAAACTGGAGCCTGGTGACCTGCTGTGACTTTAGCTCGATAAGAGCGAAAACCTGCGCACAGCTTGGTTTCACTTTGACTCCTGATACACGCTGACATTTACACTTTCTTTTGGGTTGTGATATTCTCGAGCTTGTTTTTAAAGTTTTATTTTTATCTAATCTTTTTTAAGTCTTTATCTGCATGTGTCTCGCCGTCTCTGCAACACATCACACCACTCTCTGCTACGTGTTTAATTTGAACAAACCTCCGTGTTCCTCTCGCTTTCTTTTTTTTGTCACTTGACATTTATTTGCTCCTTCTCCCCCCCCCCCCCCCCCCCCTCCCCCTCATTTTTTTATTTCAACCTTTCCTTCTGTTTCCTCTCGCTCCCCTTCTCTCTGTGCCTTCCTTGTCATCTCTTCTCTCCACACAATTATACGCCCTATAACTTCTGTCTCTTTCCATTTCTCTAAAAATGAAAGTGAGAGGCGCAGGGAGTGATGTCAAAGTGATGCAGAGCGTACGACGAGGGGTGAGGAAGCAGGTCGTAGGAAAAGGACGGGGCAGGAGGGAGCGGTAAAAAATGAAAGTATATAGAAAAGATGGAGGTCGACAGGAGGGCAAAGAGAAGGGGAGTCGAGAGGGAGTAAAAAAAAAAGGATGCAGTGGATGGAAAAAGAAGAGAGTGGGGGAGGGACTGAGATGATGAGTTAAAAGAAGAGATAAGGGACACAGATGTGACACAGGAGGACTAAAGCAAGTGAGACAGAAAGAGGAGAAGAAGAATCACAAATAGCGATGAGATGCGGAGGCAGAGAAGGTGTAGGAGGAGGCACGAGATTAGAAACCTCGATGAAAGGACAATTAGGAAATTTACAGAAAAACAGGATGGATGTGTTGAAATGTGATGCGGTGAGAATGCGAGTGAAGAGGAATGTGAGGGCATGAGAATACGCCGGGAGGAAGACGGGACAAAAAAAAGGGGGGGAAGGTAAAGAGAGGAGGATGGAAAAAGGAGGAGCGGGAGTGAAAGAAATATGGAGGAGGAGGAGGAGTGGATCACTGAACGTTGATACGAGTACTCCAGCGTTACAGTCCTTAAAATGTCTATGTAGTGGGTTTACCTTTCATCGGATGCTCCTCGCTCTCTGACTACAACGAATATAATACCATGATTAGGTTTGCATCCTAAAGGAAAGTTAAAGGATAAGACGTGAATAAACTCAAACTTGCATCGCATGTATATCGGCCTTAGTTGATTTGTTTCAACTAGGGGGGGGGGGGGGGATTTCTCTCGACAGTGTCTGCGTTGCATGAGCCTCAGATTGCATGATTGGACTCCTTTTAATAAAGTTGCATTTCTAGAAGTTGTTATCTTCTCTTGCCTGACCTCAAGAAGCTGATTCATGATGTAGCTGTTTTTGCAATCTTTCGACCTACAAAAGATCTGTTTGTGTTGGCTTTATGTCTTCTCGGTCCAAGTGTTTCTGGTACCAGGCAGTGCTTGACTTAGCCAACAGGTCATCAGAGCGAGCATTAATCGTCCTCCAGTGACTATCTGGGAAATCAGATCTCATCAGAGAAATCGATGTAGTGAAATCTACAGATCTGTGCATGTTTGGGATGGTGTTATGAACTCAGGCTGACAGTTTCCTGATGCATAAACACAGATGATTGCACACTGCATGATCAAACCTGCCAACCCCTGTGAAGCCCAGCTCTTGATATAATTCTCTTTTCATTTATGGAATGTCCATGCCCATATTTGGTCACCCCAGTGTTTACCTCTAAGTTAGGATATGAACTCATGGCTCAAAGTCCACTTATTAACAACAGCCTTTGAATGTGGCGATCGCAGTCATTTGACAGAGTTGTAAATATTGAAAACATGACTTCCTTTAGAGCTTTAGATTTAAATATTGTAATGCAATTAGAAAAGCTTTTATTGAAACATGACATTTGCAAAACCTACTCTATTATAACATAAATATTAACAAACCCAGAGTTCTGCTTCCATTATTAATATACACGTGCATCAGAAGCTTATTGATTGTAGTTCTTAATAATCTTTCCTTTCTCCTTCCTTCCTCTTGTTCAGCAGCATCTGTTGAAATATCTGCACTTTTTGTGAAATTCACTTTTTTGTACAAATTGTAAGTGCAGCATCTGCTCCTCAATCTCTGAGAGTTTCGTAGTTCTACTGCTTTATTTCCCAGAGATATTTGGGTTTTTTAGTTACGCAGTATCTGTAAAATACACTGAAACCAAGGCAAACTGCAGTAAGTGACACTTACGTAGAACGCATTCATGTGTTGCATTCAGTGTTAATTAATTGATTGATTTTAATCAATTGTTCAGTTCATATGAATTGTTGCTCACAGACCCAAACATACAGGCCTGTAACTGTAAGATTATGTTTGTAACATATAAATATATTTTAATCTGATCTATAAAATAGGAAACAAAACAAATGAGTGGAAAAGAATATACGGTACATCTCGTTTGTCTACTCAATTACATTAAAACCCACTAACAATTGTTAGTTACTGCAGTGCATCAGTGTTCGGCCATATCATTATTCAGCAGTAAAACAAAGGCAAAGTGCCGTAAAACTGAAATGGTTAACCTCAATTTCAAATTACAATATGTTTCAAATTCACTTCACTTTCATCTAATCAATCATGCAATTTGTTTTTAAATATAATTTTATACTTGCACTTGGCAAACAAAAAACACAAAAAGCTGCTTTTCTCAGTTTGGCATTTTTGCAGATACTGCACTTTGGCTTTGTAGGGCAGCACACACTGGCACAGAGGGGAGTGTATTCAGTTTCCTTTAATGTTATTAATTAACTGTAGAGGATGTTGGTCATGAAGTAAAATGTCCCTGTGTTTGTGTAATCATTAACTTGCCTGAGGGATCATTACACCCGTATCGTGCAATATGGGTTCTTTTCTGTTGACACCCAATAATGGGGACATATTCTGTACATACTCGCCATCGTCAACGCAAACAGAGCGAGGAAACGCCATCATTATGTCGACTGGTTTTGTACAAGAATCCTCTCTCTCTCTCGCTCTCTCTGTCGCTCTCTCTCTCTCTCCGTCTCTGTGTCGCTCTCTCTATCTCTCTCTCGCTCTCTGTCGCTCTCGCTCTCTGTCTCTGTGTCGCTCTCTCTCTCTCTCTGTCTCTGTGTCGCTCTCTCTCTCTCTCGCTCTCTCTCTCGCTCTCTCTCTCTCTGTCTCTGTGTCGCTCTCACTCTCTCTCTGTCTCTGTGTCGCTCTCTCTCTCTCTCTCTCTGTGTCTCTCTCTCTCTCTCTCTCTCTCTCTGTCTCTGTGTCGCTCTCTCTCTCTCAGCCATTGTTGGGTGGAAATTTACAGCTCTGAATGTGTCATTGTGGCTCTGATAACGCCTGAACGTGTGACTGATTACAGAGCTGCATTTAAATCATTTCAAGGAGGAAGCAAGGGGAAAGAGTTACGCTGCGTTCCGTTTAACCTCGGAAATCGGATTTACTCTGTATGAAGTTGTGTAAAGTTGGAGAAAATTAGACACGCTAAGAGGGTCTCTAAACAAATTCAATGTGGTCCCCCTTCTTTTCTTATGTTAGGCGTCTACATTTCCCTGCGGTTCCAGAGTGATGTTTATGCACAGGCATTTGTGTATTAGACTATGCTGTATGTATGTGGATCTATATTTGTACACTTATTTATTATTTCTTGCCCCTACCAGTGCAGGAGGCAGGATTTGGGGGTACGTGTGTGGCAATTAAAGTCTTCTAGACTGCAGTACAGTTGTTTTTTCTAAATCGGGTTGACCTGTAATTGATCATCTATATAAATGATCTGGTTTTTTTGTAATACCCTTTTTTTATTTTAATTATATATACTTATACTTTTTTTTAAATGTATTTATTCATTACCTTTATTTTCTTGAGATGTTTTTTTTTTTGTCTTCATTCTGTTTTAAATGTCTGTTGCTTTCAATGCAAATAATGTTCCTCTGCATAAAAAAATCACACAAGTGCAATTATTGTTACTATTATGCTTGCTGAAAATCTCAATTAAAAAACAGAAAGATTTCAGGGGCAGTCCTATCTTGAAAAATTCTGGACATTTTCAGGAGTGCATGTGAGAAAGATGATGAAGTTTTGGGGACAGACATAACCCTCTTGCCCCGCGCAGTAGTGCCTTAACTAAGCTCAGCCATCATCACGTTTTTGAACATTCATATTGATTCCACTGATTGATATTGGTGCCCCAGTCTGTGAAGTCACTCGATTATGAAGCACGACACAGCGGGAGCTCCACATACACACAGTAAGACATGCGCACACACAACGCTGCGCTCCCCCCCCTTGCTGGCTCTTCTGAAACCGTCTCTCCTCTGTTTAGAGGTTCAAAGGTATGCCTTTTGTAACGGTATAACAAGACCCAAAAATGTAATTTTTATGTTTAAAATTCTTTTATTTTTTCCCCCGTCTGGACCTCTGAACACGGTCCAGACGGGGGAGCACTTTGTCCCCTCCACGACATTCAGATTGAAGGTGAAACGTCACAGGAGTGCAAGTAGTGCGGCTTGAAACAGCGGTCTGAAGAGGTCTTTTGGCCTAGACAATTTTACAAATCCTTTCAGAAAACCCCCCAAAAAAGGGCCCATGTGTAGGTGAGCGCTGCAGCATGTTTTGTACCTCACTAAATACAATCTTTGATAAGAGAGGCTTCAAAAAGTCTGACATAAAGCCAGCTCTGAATAATCCTCAGACTGGATCAGTCCATCAGCACCGAGCTCTCATCTGATGCCACGTTTTGAAACTGGGAAGTTGAATCACTACTCTGTGGCCCTTCTGTAGTAAAGTACCCGATCAGATGAAGCCAGTCTGATCTTTGCTGGCGTTCAATATCCACAGAACAAACAAGCTGCAAAATTCAACCGAGGAAGCTTTTTCTAATTCAGTATGCGTAATTAAGAGCGCTGTAAAGGCGTCCTTAAAGGGCTTTTTTTGTTACTTCGTCCAAAACGCCCCCCCCCCTCTCCTGTCTGACAGGGATAGCGATAGCCTACCGCTGTGAGGTGCATGTGTGAACAGCCAGGTCAGGAGAATACCCGGAGCAGTCCTGAAGTTTTCTAGATATTTTCAGGAGTGCAGATGTGAAAACGGCGTTACTGACTGACCTCTGGTCATGCATCGTGTTTTTGAACTGAGAATGTCGACACGGTTGGATTCATTACGAGCGCGGCTTTGTGGTTGGGTGAGGATATCGTTGAATGCTTGTGAGAACAGTTCACATGATCGGAGACGGCCTAATTCATTCTTGCGAGTGTTGACACATGCACAATAAAACCTCGCAGGTACAAATCTGAAAACGAGCCAAGACTCGGCTTCCCCTCAGACCGGCTCCAGAGTCCAGACTACTCAGGTTATGAACTATGGACACGATTAGACATCATAGTTATTGATGGAACATGTGAAAGTGAAGTGAAATGGTTTATCAGGGACTAACGTTACCCCATGGATTAATTAATGAGTCTCCTGACGACGGCTGGGAAGCTTTGGAAAGGAATAAAAAATCATGTTACACATCGTCATGGCTGTAAGGGGACACATCCTGTCTTTGTACTTTTTCACCTTTTTTAAATGAAGTCGGAGTGAACCGCCTCATCCACAGATATTACTCCTGTATCTGTGACGTCACAGATTTGAATCCCAGTCGCAATCAGCATGGTTTTTTATTTCCACCGGAGCACAGCTGACATCAGCGTGAGCATGACCCTGACCTCTGCAGGGCTAGTTGGCTGTGGACAAAATCACAAACATTGCCCCTCCTCTGACTGAGTGATGCCAGAGTATGTGAAGTAGGGTTGGGTGATATCTGCAGAACTGGCCTATGATGCGGTTCAGATTGAAACTTTGTAACGGGAAATGTTATTGTTGGTCTTCGTGTTTGCGGTTTGTTTTGGTGGGTAAAAGCAAGAAAAGCAAAAGCAGCCAGACAGGACACAAAAACCCTCCAAACCACAAAAATCCTGGGGTTTTTTTTTGGAAGCAAAGGAGGCAGCATGAGGCGGGTCAATAATTGGTAATCAGCAGTAATAGCATTGAACAACTGAACACAAACACCACGCTATCTGATAATCTGTTAATATGAACGTGTCTCTGAAAAGTCTCTCTCTCTTTCCTGTTTCTGCAGAATGGCTCAGAAAGAGAAACTTCAGTGCCTGAAGGACTTCCATAAGGACACCCTGAAGCCATCTCCTGGAAAGAGCCCCGGCACGAGGCCTGAAGACGAGGCAGAGGGCAAACACCCGCAGAGGGAGAAGTGGGCCAGCAAGCTGGACTTTGTTCTGTCCGTCGCTGGCGGCTTTGTGGGTTTAGGGAACGTCTGGCGTTTCCCGTACCTCTGCTATAAGAATGGTGGAGGTAAGACGTTAAAATATCACAACCAAAAAAAAACTGTTTTCACAGTGTTGCCTCTTCTTACTCCATGGTGTCTTCAAATGTCTCTGAATCTTCTCTGTCTGCTCATCACTTGTTTCTATTTCTTTTACTGCTCTAACCTTCTTATTGCTGTTCTCTTTTTATTTGCTTTTAGCTCTTTTTAGTTTCTTACATCTTTTTAAGTCTTTGCTCCTCTTGGTCTCAGCTTGTGTTGTTGGGTTCTTGTTTTGCCTGAGTTCTTATCATGGTTCTTGTGATGGTCGGGTTATATATGTTTGTTGGGTATCGTGCACTTTGGGTTCTTTTCTGTTGAATTGTTTATGTTCTTCTGTGTTTGGTTTAGTTTGCTTTGTTCTTGTTTTTGCTGTTTGTCAAAGCACTTTGTAAACCTGTGTTTTTAAAAGGTGCTATATAGATAAAGTTATTATTATTATTATTATCCTTCTTACTTTGCTCATCATCTCTTCTCTCTTCCACCCAGGTGCATTTCTCATCCCCTACTTCATCTTCCTGTTTGGCGGAGGTCTGCCGGTCTTCTTCCTGGAGGTCTCCCTTGGTCAGTTCACCTCCGAGGGCGGCATCACCTGCTGGGAGAAGCTGTGCCCCATCTTTACTGGTATGTAAACTCGTCATATCTTGGTCTTTGTATGCTCATATTGATTCCTGGACATGCACACACACACACACACACACACACACACACACACACACACACACACACACACAGCGCTGCACTCCTCCTGCTGGCTCTGCTGAAACCGTCTCCCCTGACCTTTCTTCTTCTTCTGCTGAGGAGGAGGAGGAGACAAGGGTGTTTGTTCATGAAATCACCAGGGCACACTTCCTCTCCGCTGAGGTGGAGGTCGGGGACAGGCCGTGCATGAACGAGGACGGCGGTGGTTGTGGGGGCGACACAGCCCGATGGTGGTGGTTGGGCGTCGGGGACGTTGGGTGGTAGTAGTGCCAGATCACCTCGCTGAGGTGTCCGTCTACCCCGATGTCCCGGTCGGTCTTTAAACTAGAGCTCAGGGATGTGGGACGCCGTCTGCTGTGATCTAATCTTCCCTCCTATTGGACGCGCCGAGATGTGGCCACAGAATGCCGCCTCCCAAGTTGAACATTTTCTAACTTACTGTCTCGCCCTCCATTATGACATTCAGTTTGAAAGTGAAACATCACAGGGGCGTGCATATGTTGGCATGAAACAGAGTCACAGACGAGGACGACACATAAGCGTTTACATTTGAGTTTCGTTTAGTCAGAAAAATAAATTTACAACATACTTTTCAGTTTTTCATCCAACACCAGCAAAGGTACTCTGATTCAGCTTTAGGCCCCTCCCACTACAGCTTGCTCTTCTCACTTCTCAGCCTGATGAGCACCTAGCTGGGGTGTGTGTGTCCCTGCTACCAGGTTGAACATTTTCTTTCAGACCTCTTGTTGTTTTTCACAGAGGAATGGCTGTGCAACATAAGGCTGAGTCACACCAGACTCTCCTCCAATCAGATGGCCCAGACTTTACCCTGCAACTGTTACCAGGCAACCAGGCCCGCTCTGGTTCACCAACACACTGAGGCCTCTATTCTGCCTCCTCAACCTTCAGTAGCTCCCATCTCGTCTCCCCGTTGGAAAACCTTCTCTGCCGCTGAGGAGGAGCGTTTAGATTCTTAGACGTCTAACCTCGTTAAGGAGACGCGGCTCATTCGTTTCCTCTCACCGCCCCCTCTCCTCCTGCTCGCCACCACCTGAATAAGGTTAATGTATTCATCTATGGCCATCCTTCCCTCACTTGGCACATATTCTGTTTCCTCATTTTTTTAAAAATGTAGACATATTATTCTCCATGTTTGAAGATTTAGACACGTTCTTTCTTTCTTTCAGACACCACCTCCCCCCCCCCCCTGTCCTGTCTCGCCCACACATACACACACAAACACGCACACCCAAGACGGTGTACAGAGTGTCCCAAATCACGTTGCTACGGCAACAGCGCGGCAAAACATCAGAGAGAGAAAGAGAGAGAGAGAGAGAGAGAGAGACGGAGATGGAGAGAGATCACAGGCTGATAAAAAAAAAAAAATGAGAGAAACTGGAGGAAATGAAGACAGAGATGAGGGGGGAGGAAGGAGAGAGGAAAGGAAACAAAGAAAAGGAAGAGATGACAACACAGAGGAGTGGGAGGGGGAGACAAAGAGAGGAGGACAGGTGAGGCAGAGAGGGAGGAAACAAGGAGGATGAAATTAAAATATGGAAACAGCAGACTCCTCTGTTTGTATATGGAAAATGTGTAATTTGTTGTGCAAATATACTGAACGCACTTTATAGTAAAATACAAATGGAAATCAGGAAGGATCCTTTCTGGGTGGCAAGCTGGTGTGTTTCCTCCAGCCAATGACTTTAGGAGAGACTTTAGGATACAACTCAGCGATTGGACGTCATTCAAACCGGTGAATATGACGGACGTGGACGTAGCAGCAAAGAAGAGAAAATATAATCAGAGTGAGGAGAAACACCAAGCGGATAAAGCTCGTTCTGAAACGAGGGTGACCCTTGTGTTGTCTTTTACCCGTGGACGTGGAGTTGGTCTACTTCGTAGCTTGTGCTAGCGTACGTTAGCTTGCAGTGTAGGTAGAAGCAGTAAACGTACACACTACGTCCTGCAGGGGGCGGAGCTTCTGGAGGAGGGGCCCAGTTTGAATGTTGTGTTTATAAGCTGCAGTGAAAATGCTGCATCAGTGTGCAGTTATAACCCGTGTACTTTCATTGAATCAGAGTAGATTCTGCTGCTCATACTGTCGTGTTACAAACCGTGAAACTGCCACTTAAATGTCTGGCATGTTCAGCAGCTGAAGGTCGGATATAAACACAAATCATGCCGTGGTCAAAGACTCATGAGGACTGCAGGAAAACAGCTTTAGAGCTGACTGTTTCTTTTACTAAAACAGAAACTTAAAACACGTTAACGCTGCAGAGCATCCGGAGGAGCAAACATGAGACGCTGGACGAGGAGCCAATGATGAAGTGGATTAGAGAACAAACGCTTTCCTCTCTGAAAATGACATTGCGGTTTAGCGCTCACTTTTTTGTTTGTTTTTGGTTCTCTATTTCATTCTCTCGGCTGCACTTGTTATGTCACAAACAAACCGGCTTCATCCTTGCAGTGGGAGTCTTCTCATTTGCGAGTGTGAAAATAAATATTTCTGCGTTTTTTTTTTGTTTTTGTTTTTTTGTTGTGAGACGATCGATTGTGAATGAAAACAGACGGAGCGAGGTCAGCTGAGGTCAGCAGATGAGAACAAGAAATGACATCATGGAGGAGGTCGCATCTGTTTGTTTGATCAGCACTGTACCATGTCATCTGAGCAGCAGAGTGTGTGTGTGTGTTCGTGTGTGTGTGTGTGAGAAAGATGGAGACGCTCAGCAGCTGCGGGTTTAGACGAGCGTCGGAGGGACTGAAATGAAAATGGTTAAATAGCTCTCACAATTTTACACACGTGCGAAAACACACTCTGAAATTCACACACAGACACGTATACAGATGGCCAATGACGGTGAAGGGCATTCATTTGGATGAGTGGTCTCTGCCACTGTGTGTGTGTGTGTGTCTCCTGACAGTACACACACACACACAAACAAGTCAGGCTAATACACTTATGAGGACGTTCAGCGCGCACAAGCATTACTAAACCTTCCACCTGAAACCACATTCACGACCTAATCTCTGCCCGAATGTGGACTCATACACCCGCTCCTGTTTTATGAGATGAGCCTCATCTTTATATCCTTGTGTAGGAGGATACACACTCTTTCACACACACACACACACACACACACACACGTTATTGAGCCTGTGTATAGCAGCAGCTCATTCTTAAGGCCGAGAGTGACGCAGTGAAAATCAGCCCGTCGCTCTCCTAACATCCTAAAGTGCAGGGCAACAACAGTGAAGGTTAGAAAAGCTGAAACCTGACGGCTGCAGACCTTGACGGGGAGCTAAACGTACGGCAGTTTGTTTACGATCTCAAGCCGATGGATCAACCTCGATTCATCGTTCACTTCTATCTGCCAACTTTTAAGTCATAGGAATTTTGGATTTGGAGCGCGGTTGCAGTAAATCCTGTGAAGAAAGAGCGGCGTTATGTAGGGCAAACAATGAAAACAGTGTTTTCCACAGCAGAAAAGTAAACACAAGAAATCCAGTGACATTGTCAGTTTTATCTGTAACACTGAAGGATAAGCGTGCAGAGTCAGGATGTGAATCTTTAACTTCCTTTTCAAAGTCACAATTTCACCCTCTTTTGGTTGAGGAGAACTTTTCTGGCTGCACATGTGCTTCAACGTTTGGGAGCTACATGCACAGAGAGCTTCATGTGAAAACAGACAGAAGGCAAATACTAACGAGGACAGAGAGTGCCTTAAAGGAGATCTATTATCCTCACTTCAACCATTAATGAAGTCAGTTTGGGACACCTGTTGAGCAGCAGTGAGATGTGCAGCTCAAAAACGTCCTTATTTATTTGACACTGGCGTCAGTAAAATCCCTCATTTCAGCCTCTGCTTGAAACGCTTCATTTTAGCTACTGTCTCTTTAAGGCCCCGCCTCCCCATGTGCTCTCCCCTGATTGGCCAGCACTGTTTGCACATGCAGCAACATTTGAGTACATTTACAAAGCTTATTACTTATACTACTTTATTATTGCTTTCACTTGGTACTTGTGCTTATTATATTGTTATTATTGTTTTTATTTTATGAACGTATCTGTACTTCCTTCTGATTTTTGGTGTTATGAGCAACTGTAGCAAACAAATTTCCCCCTGGGATTAATAAAGTATTTCTGATTCTGAGTGATCTTCAGGTTGGGCGTGTCTTTCAACTCTCCTCCATGCTTTGCTCTGATAGGTCACCAGAACCTGACGTCAGGTTCTACTACGTCCGGGGATTTGGCCAACAACTGTGAATGTTGTGTTTAAAGAAACATTGTCGAGGTTTAGTTTGGACGTCCAACATCTTCACGTGATATGTTTGTATTAAAAAAATATGGAACATATCTCCTTGTTCTGTAGGTTTGAACACATTAAATCTAACAGCGTGAGACAAAAGCATCAGTTCAGGTTTTATCCTGTTAAATTCAGGAGGTAGATCTCATAGAGGTTTGGTCACCTTTTTATGATACACAATCTGCACAACACCTCCACCCACCAGCATCTGTTTCACTTCCTGTTTCATTGACTGTGTCGCTTCTTTGTGCATCCTCTTTGCAGACCAATCGAGTTTACCGCATTACAAACCTTCCTCCTGCACAAACTGTGTGGACATTTGAGGAACTTATACGGTTAAAAGTGTTTGAGAAAGATTTGAGAAGAGGAAGTGTTCTCTTTAGGCTGTTGTTTACTTCACATATCACATGTTGCTGTCATAGCTGCTGCTTTGAGCGAGAGCGACCTTTCTCCATAAAGTTTGATGTTGCTGGTTTCCCTCTGCTCCACTTAATTGTTCTGTTGATGTTTCCTCTATCATCATCTCCACCTCCTCTCTCCTCCTTCTCCTCCAGGTATCGGTTATGCCTCCATTGTGATCGTGTCCCTGCTGAATATCTACTACATCGTCATCCTGGCCTGGGGTCTCTACTATCTGTTCCAGGTAGGTTTGAGAAAAAAGACACTGATGGAAACATCTTTTTTTTTTTTTTTTAGCCTGAATCATAGATGACTGACGTTGATTGTTGCATGTAAAAGTTACATGAGCCGTTTTTCACACATGCACTCCTGAAGATATCTAGATAATTTCAGGAGGACTGCCCCTTTAAATCCTCCTGATCTGGTTGTTCTCACAGCTGGAGACTATCCCTGTCGGACTTTCTGTGGCAATACATGACATAAAAAGAACGACGTAGAAGTGGCCGGCTCTATTATAAGAATATTTATTTTTACGTTTTTAACTTGTCATGTCTTACCTCAGGAGACCCCTCGCCCCCCCCCCCCCCCCCCCACAGGCAGGTCAGGAAGATTTCAGGGGTAGTCCTCCTGAAATCCTCCAGACAGAGGGACTCTGCAGACACAGTCCCCACAACACATGTATAGAGGCCCAGAGGGGATGATGGAGCAGCCTTACTTTAGTATAACTCTGTATTTTATTTTGTAGGTAAAATAGTCTGACTCTATCTTCAACTGGACTGAAAGGAGACCTGCCAGCGAATCAGGAGCAATCACGTCCCAACCCAAATTTGTGTCCTGACATAACTCTAATCTTTCTATGGATTTCAGTGTTTTCAGCCGGAGCTGCCCTGGGCCAAGTGCAATCAGCCCTGGAACACCAATCGCTGCATCGAGGACACCTACCGCAAGAACAAATCCCTCTGGGTGGCCGCCAACGCCTCCAACTTCACCTCCCCCGTCACCGAGTTCTGGGAGTGAGTTACATAAGAGCACACATGCATGCACAGCTGTAGAAACCACGCTTTGGTTCTTTTTTTTTTTTTCAGGTGGAACATTTGGTTAAGGTACAACGTCTATGTAAATGATCTTTAAAAATAGATTTGCTGCAGCCAATCAGGACCTGCATTTAAGGGAAAAAAACATTCAAACACAGGACACTTCAGGGTTATTATCTTAACTCCTCTGGGAACTTGGAAGATTATGAACCCATATGTGACATTAAACTTGAATGTATCATTGAGCATCCAAATCTGAGTGTCAATAATTTATTCATAACTATTAGAAAGCCAAGATGAAAAAGGCGAATCTTGCTAGTTTAGAACATTTCTCAGGACTGTGTGGGCCTGGCAGCTCTTGTTTTACCTCCATTCAATGTGAATTGTGCAATCGCCTGACTGGCTGCTCAAAGCATCTTGGGAAATCTTGCCAGGCGAACTGACGATCAGCGTCAATGTTTTCCCTCGTTATGTCAAAACCATCCTTGAAAAAAACGTACATGGCAGGCAGTGAGATTGGAGCCAAAGCAGCGTCTCACTTGTCAATTATTTTACATCTAAACCAAGCAGAAAACTGCTTGGTGTTGAAAAATGCAGCCAATGCTGAAGTGCAATAAACCTGCAGTTCATAGATTGTCCACTAAAGGCTGGATGTAGAAGCACAGGAAGTCACATACACACCCATTCAAAAAAGCCTGTTTTTACAGCAGAGATTAACATGTTTACAGCCTGATTCAAACATTCAAATGTACAGTCTATGATCAAAAGGCACACATGCAGAACATTGATTGTCATGGAATGCTTTTGCCATATTCAGCTACGATCGAGTTGCCGAGATGAACACGCACACTGACGGCGCTTTTCCTTCTCTGTTGCAGACATAATGTGCTGGGGATCACCAATGGTATAGAGAACATTGGGACTATTAAATGGGACCTGGCTCTGTGTCTACTGCTTGTTTGGGTCATCTGCTTCTTCTGCATCTGGAAGGGAGTAAAGTCCACCGGCAAGGTAAATACATGTGTGTCTGTTTACCCATAATGCCCTCTGTTTACACTCTGCAAAGTTGATCCCGTCTCTTGTTTTTTTGTGTGTTTGTCTTAAACTTGCTGAACCCTGTCGTATCTGTTTATCATTTTATGATTGCTAAATCTTAACGCCTGCCAGAAGTCATGACGGGCTGATGGTCATATGATGTTTTCACTGCGGTCTGACCAAGAGAACAATGAGAGCAATGTTTCCAACAGGGAGGGCTGAGGAAGCGGCAAGTGCATGCGCTCGCAGTGTTACGGTTCTAAATCCATGAAGAAAAATCATGTTTACAGCATTACATCTGAATAATTGAAACAAGAGGCAAACCAAATCTGTGCACTAGTTCATCATGTGCAAAAGCCTGCTTGTTTTACGGGGTCTGATGTTTAAATTAAGGCGAGGTGGGACTTAATGTGTTTGGATTCTGTAGCAGGGAACAATACAATACTGTCAAGGAAACATCTGGTTTCACTTGGTTGTACTTCCTCCCAAAGACACCGAGCTCTGCAGCAGTATTTCCTGACTAAAATAAAGTTTGATTTAATATACATTGAAGACTTCTAGACTTTTTAAAAAGATTAATTTTTTGGGCTTTTGATGCCTTTATTTCAGAGAGAACAGTGGATAGAGTCAGAGAGAGAGGGGAATGACATGGGGGGGGGGGGGGATGAGCCACAGGAGCCACAGGATGGACTCAGACTCCAACCCTGGTCGAGGACTTAAGACTGCACATGCACTAACCGCTCGGCCAGCGCCCCTAGACCTATAGACTTTAACAAACTCAGTAGATGACACAATAAAGAATACTTAGTTTTTCCTGGGCGCCAGAGTTTTTTTACAACTGTTTTCAATTAGTAGAGAGTGTTTGCAGCAGGCGACCGCCCAGAGAAATAGCGTAGCGCCCAGCATTCTCTCCGAGCGCTCAAGTTGAAAATCTTTCAACTTTTTTATAAAGTCCACCAGTATTAACTCATCCTTTAACACACATGCATACGCTGACGACGAGGCAGCGGGAGCAACTTGGGGTTTAAGTGTCTTGCCCAAGGACACATCGGACATGTGACTGCAGGAGCTGGGGATCGAACCCCCGACCTTCTGGTTGAGAGACGACTGACTCTACCATCTGAGCCACAGCCGCCCGTAAATCTTTAATTTTAAGAACCAGTGGATGAAGTTCCTGCACTGCTGCCTCGTTTACAGGACGAAGCCTTTGACAAATATAGAGAGAGAATATTTAAGACCATGTTCAGTTTCTGGTCCAACAACAACAACAACCACTCGGACGCAGACCTCAGGAGGCTCAATCAATCCCAGACAGCTCTTTTTATAGCCTCAACACTCGTTATTGATTGTCCTGCCATGAGTTATGCTCTCGGGTTGCACCAAGCTGTAACTCTTGTAATGAAGTCGCTCCTCCAAGGCCAAGTCCTGTCACCGCTCGCCAGATAACACAGACTGATACACCGCCATTGATTTAAGGCGCAGGCTGTGGTCTCTTCAGCTCATAATCTGAAAAATAACTCTGGAGAGTCAACACATCAAACATGATTCCTGTTTATGATGAAGAACGTTATCAAGCAGACGGGATCTTTGTCATGATTGAAACTTGCCGTCTTGATCCTTTGAGGGTCCTCCTTTTGGATTAAAACATTACCGTGATCTTTTTCAGGTGGTCTACATCACCGCCACGTTCCCATTCATCATGCTCATCGTGCTGTTGATCCGTGGCGTGACACTGCCAGGTGCTTCAGAGGGCATCAAGTTCTACCTGTACCCTGATCTGGCCCGCCTGAGGGACCCAGAGGTAGGTACCCCTGCACCGTCTCAGATCCCACCCCAACAAACATGGCCGACAACAGGCAGATAGAACAGGCGTTCTTAACTTTTTGGACCCGGGAAGAGCAATCAAACTCTGCATGAAGTGGTCGGATGGTGTGAACATGATCTGATTTGATGCGGATGTTTGTGCTTCCGTCTTCAGTCGGTTCGCTTCCCAATTGGCTTTAGTTTCGTTCCATGCCATTGACCACAGAGTGCTGGCTCGCCTATCCTCCAGGTTCCCCGCTCACAACAGAATATCAAATCATAAATATTAAACATGTTCATTATTTATGACTTGAAATCGGTGCGGTCACTCGTATCGCTCTGATCATACTTGACGACACAGGAAAGTCTGGCTACATGATCTTTAGGACCATCAAGAAATTTGGCCTTTGTCAGCCTGCTTAAGCAAACAGTGGCATCCATTGGTAACGCCTATTAAAGGCGTCCATTATTTCTTGATGATGGACGCCTCTCTTTGGGCATTATAACTGGACTACCAAAATAAATCCATAAAATCTGAACGACAAATCTGGTACCAACATATTTAAATTAGTCTTCTGCAGACCCCGACACCCCATAGTCCAGAAGTCGTTATCCATGACTTGAACCCCCTCCTAGCTTCTCTACACATTCCAATGTAATTCACGTCATCAGCAGGCCTCAGCCTTTCTGTCCCCATTCCTCCCCCCCCCCCCCCCACTTGGCAGGTCTGGATTGATGCCGGCACCCAGATCTTTTTCTCCTACGCCATCTGTTTGGGCGCCATGACGTCCTTGGGGAGCTACAACAAGTACAAATACAACTGCTACAGGTGAGGCGCCAGTTTTCAGTGAGGGGGTTAGCTATAGTGAAGGGATCCTTGTGTGTTCATTAACAAATCCTCCTCATGACATATGTGTGACATAGGGACTGTTTGCTGCTGGGAGCCCTCAACAGTGGTACCAGTTTTGTGTCTGGCTTCGCAATATTTTCCGTCCTGGGCTTCATGGCACAAGAGCAAGGGGTGGACATTGCTGATGTGGCAGAGTCAGGTACGAGGGTCCTGTAAGGGCGGCAGTGATGGTGGGCGCTGCTTCCTGGTTAAAAACTTAAACAACAGTATTTACAGAGAAAAAAAAAAACAGCAACGAAAACCGACAAAGCGAATTCACCCAATGCATTTGACTGAATCACACGAAATGGATTCCCTGATTTATAAAACATGACGGCATCGCAAATATGGAAGTTTCCGCAATCAAACACACCTTGACAAAAGCAGAATGGGATACATTTTATGACCATATTTGGTGAGCTTGTTGGGAGTAAAGGTTAAGAGCGAGGTCGCTTACAAAAGAGTTTAAACACAAGAGAATATACAAACCCTTCGAGCTAGTCAATGAGAGCAGAGTGCATCTTGTGCCAGTGGTCTAGTCTGTTATAAGAGTTGAATATGAGAGGCTCCTCCTACCTTAATGTGGCGACTTGCCGCCGCCATTGTTGTGTGACATATCGGCGCATTGGCATTATTAGTCGTTCCTTCATTTATTTTCTCTCAACGATGTAAGAAAAACCTCTTTTTGTTGAAGCTGTCATGATGCTGCAGTCTTACCCACGGACCGACAGAATCCCTCTCATGGTTCTGCTTCCTCACAGCGTATGATAACTCTTAACGTGCAGAAACAGAGGAGGCAAAGTTAGGGAGGAAGTTTGAGGAGGAAGTTTAGGCCTGATCCCCTTGAAAGAACAACTTAGGAGTTTAGTTGATGCTTCTTTAAATCTCCAAGATGACAAAGTACCGCTCACTCTCCAAAAAAAAAGCATCACCAGCAGCTTTTCAGGGCTTTTATTTTGAAAGTTTAAATCTCCTCTTTTCTTGTCACTTTTTTTTTTTACGGTAAAATCCTGTAATTCAACCTGACACTTGTAGTTTTTCCTCTTTAAAGTACAATGACATGCTTAGCATCTGGTTCTATTGTAAACCTTCATCTGTTACTTAAACATGATGCCGTGTTGTAAGAGTGAAATGTGTCTTAGCTCCGTCTGCTAACTGGAAACCTGCTGCCAGCCCAGTTTACATCCAGCTGACGGTTTGCCCGTATACTGCCCATATGTTAGTGTTTAGTCAGGGGTGTAGGTTAAGAGCGCATGGCGGCTTGGGGCTGTGCATGGCACACGGATAACCAGTTAAAATAATGTTAATGTGCCCTGAGCCTGCAGGTGGAGATGGAGGTTGTTAATCAGAGAGCATGATAGTACGAGTGTTTAAAATCTGTCTTTAGTCCGTCTACGAGTTGAGGATGGTATCAAGAGTGTAGAAAGATCTCAACAGAGTCGGTCTTAACTCTGACCACTCGGTCCTGATGTAGCACACAGATGACTTCTCGTCGTGTTTGTTTAAGATGAGCTCGACTGACTGCACAAAGATCATAGTTTGTTTTTCACGGTGCACAGTAAGCAGTAACGACTTCTGCTGACGCCAGAGTGTGCTGAAAGGAGGGACAAGTGTTTGACGTGTGAACTTGTTTTCTAAGAAGCAGTTTCCATTTAAAAAAAAAGACGTCTCACACTGTTTGATGTGGATCTTATCTTTAACTGAGGCACTCCAGGTGTGTAATAAAAAAGATGTTTTGGACAAAGAGAGTTCTGTTATTCTTAAACCTGGGTCGTATTTTTACCTGTTTTTGGATCTAAATGATGAATTGGTTCAATTGTTTTTGGAATTGCTCAAGAAGGTTGCTTCAGCCAGCAGACAGGAAGCAACAACCTCAACTGAAATTATCCAGATATTTTCAGGAGTGCATTTGTAAAAACGGCTTTAGAGTAAAGATCTGGATCTATTTCTTGCAGTAACTAAAAAGCACTACCTGTAATGTTCTCGATCAGATGCTTACCGCCTGTTTCACAGCTGACGGCTGACGTTATCTACTTGAGCAATTCCAAAAACATGAATGCACTAATTAGTTATTTAGAGCCAGAAATAAGTGACACGAGCACAGGTTTAAAAATAACAGGTACAATTCTTCTAATCTCCTGCCAGTGTTTGAGCTCTGAGGGAGTTGTTATGGAGTCAACGCAGTGTTTGGTTGGATGCCTCGTCATAATTTGCAACAAAACTTGAACTTATGTCCAGATTCCTTGATATCAGCTGTGATGCTTCCTTGTATCTTGACCTCCTTTTTCACAGTTCCCAATGTCAAATAAGACCTTTAAAAAAAAAAAAAAAAAAACACTTTTATTTGACATGTCAGATTCCATCTGCTGCTGTTTTGTATCGGCCATTTTGCATTCCTCATCGACCGGATCGGGCTCTATATAGGCAGGGATGCAAAATGGCTGTTGGAGTGATGTAGCTGTTTTATCTCTGCTAGCTAGCTTAGCATATGACACATGATTGCTCTGATGTTTACACTGACACATACTCTGGGGTTATTGACCTCCACACGTCACACACACTACATCCACTGCACGCTGTTGATGCTTCCTTTTTAGAGTTTGCTGAACACTTTCTCTAGTGGTTTCTTCTCCAGTGATGCAGTGACACTCAGAGTAATTAGCACGTCACATTCAGGCCTACACCTCTGCAGCGCTGTGTTAGTTTGGGTCTTTGTTCTTCAGTATAAAGTTTCCCGCCAACACGCCGCTGTAAAGGCGGCATGTGTTAGAAATATGTCTCAGATGTTGACAGAGTCGCAGGTAAGTGAAGACGTGTTGTAGAGACATTTAAAATCTTTAACTTGACTGCTTTATACGATTACATAACACACACACACACACACACACGGCTATTTTCAGCGCTGTAGCTCAGGTTTTCATCACGCAAGCACATCTGGTTCTGTACCCCCACTGTTTGGGACTGTTTCCTCCCACAGGGATGCAGGTCAGATGAAGCTTATCATGATACTAATGTTGCCTCCCCCCACCCCTCTCTCTCTCTCTCTCTGCTCTTGCCCTCCCCCCCCCCCCCCCCCCTCCTCCTCCCACATCCCTCCTCTGCAGGTCCAGGCCTGGCGTTCATTGCCTACCCCAAGGCTGTAACCATGATGCCTTTTCCTACAGCCTGGGCAATTCTCTTCTTCATTATGCTGCTGCTGCTTGGCCTCGACAGTCAGGTTAGCGATTCACCACTTTCATTGAGGTGTCCAATAGCTGCACACTTGAATGCATGTTGCTCATAGAGGGAAAAAAAACACAGGGGTGTTTGAAAAGTCTCCAAGACAAACAAAATGTAGAATATCCAAAAGCCAAACGCTCACTTGCATGTGGTGCACGCTCGGAGACAAAAAGGGACTTCCAGGCGTGCATGGGTTTTACAGAAACACGAACACATCAGCTCAGCGTGGCTGCAAACTGCCCGACATCTCGGCCTGCTGAATGACGCGCGTGCCTAAAACGATGCACTGGATGTTTGTTTGCACTGTGCGATGATGATATTCAGCTCTTTCACACAGTTTCTATTCATGCAGGCTTCAGGTTGTTTTTTACTTCCCTTTTTAGAACTCACAAAACACGACAGGTGCAGCACTTCAAAGACTTCCAGTTAACGTACAAAACCTCGGGCCGGGGGGGAAGGGTGAATGTTTTGATGTCTCATCAGTTTTGATTTGAAAGGCATGTAGCTGACCTGATTGACAGGTGGGCGCGGTGTAACGGTTTGTCAGGAGGCTGCCTCAGCTCCAGCTTTCAGCCTGTCGCGTTAGGTCGACTGAAAGTTAGACTGAGAAAGCATTTCCATCATGGAGGCCACCACCGATGGGACTCCAGCGCCCCCTGCAGGAACAGAAGGCCTTCGTCCGTTAATATTTACAGTCTATGGTCTGTAGTAATCGCATCATCTGCGTCTTCTAGACGTGTGGTTACATCTTTTAGGAGGTGTACGTCAGGCTATGTAGGCTTCTGCGCAGATTCAACACAGGAGTATCAATCAGGATTTTCTCATTTTAACCACAAATATAAACCTTAAATATGAAAGGTGCTTTAGTCCTTAATTTGCTGCAAACTCATTCTTTCAAACACATGAAGGAATGAGGTTTACTCAAATGTTGTGTGAGCGTACGAGAAAAACAACTCTTTTGTCGTCATCAAGTAAAATGACTGAAAGCCAACTAATGTTTGGTTTAATCGTCAGAGGGCACAGCTGTTCTGAACTCACTGGTGGTGTTTTTTTTAGCTCCAGATGAACAGAAGTTTTAAAGTGCCATAGTGTGTTTAAAACAAGTAGGAAAGTGTTCCACCCTTCAGAGGCTTTACTGTCTGGCTCAGACGTGGGGGAGAAAAAAAGGGTTTTAGTTTTTCCTCACCTCTCCGAGTCTCCACATAATCCTCTGCTTCAGCCGCACGTGCGATCATTAACATGACCGCTGACCCTCGTGCGCGCGTGCGTGCGTGCGTGCGTGCGTGTGTGTGTGTGTGTGTGTGTGTGTGTGTGTGCGCTCCCTCACTCTGAGCATCATACTTTACAGCATCCAAAGTTCTACAGCTCTTACAGAGACAGAAGTTAGACTTCCAGAAGTCTGTGACATCAGTCGTTTACTACAGAAACAAAAGGGTTGGGACCAACAGACGTGAAGTCAAACGTAGATTTTTTAAAATGTTTTTTGGTAACCCCTTTGTGTGTTTGTGTTTCTCTTTGCAGTTTGTGGAGGTGGAAGGGCAGATCACATCACTGGTGGATCTGTATCCGTCCTTCCTAAGGAAGGGTTACCGCAGAGAGATCTTCATCGCTATCATCTGCTGCATCAGCTACCTGCTTGGACTCACAATGGTTACCAAGGTAACGGCACCAAGCAGAAGTACTCATGAAATCTGAAATAATAAAAAAAAAAAAAAAAAAAAAAAGTGACCAGAACCCAATGACCTCCTTTTCGAGCTCTGGCTCAGAGCTCAGTGCGGTGCGGCAGGAACAACAGACAGCTATTAGTGTCGGCCCCCGGGGAGAAGACGGGAGGTTATTTATACAATCAAGTCATGAGAACTTCCTCTCCCTCCTCTGATATTAATAGATGCTGTAGAACCGACTTAGCGTTTCCAAATCTTCCTCCTCCTCCTCTGTGCTTATTTCTGTCTCTTGTCTGTTTTCCCTCGTCCCTCATCAGTTCTGACTCCTCCCCGTCATGTCCTCCTCTGTCTTTTCTGACGTGTCTTTGTTTCTCATGTCGTCTTAATAACTCAAAGATCCTGTCCCCTTGATTTGTACAAACCAAGTCACTTAAAAAGTATCTATCAGGGGCCGCCGTTTTAGCCTTCCCACCCTCGGTCATTTACATCATACCGTCCCCCACTCTCTCAACCCCGCCTCAAACTCCATCCACTGTCCTGTGTTCTCAAGGAGGATATGAAAAGCCCAAAAAAGAAGAAGTCATAACATCAGGCATTGTGTTTATGAAAGAGTCAAAATGATCCCTCGGACAAGTGACCATAGGTGATTTAGTAAACTTTGGGTGTGCGTGTTTAGTCGACTAAGCGCTTAAACATCACACTCGCTAGTCGGTACCAGATATACTCATATATTGCCCTTGATGCCGGTCACATTAATGCACATTCTGCAATGCAACCACCCTCCACTAGATGGTGCTGTAGACGTGCGCTGGCTGCAGCCTATGTTAGCGGTCCTGCTCTCCCCGCTCTACTACCTGGATGTTAACAAGCTCAGTGAACTGACAGAAGCAGCATGGTTTTGGAAGGTTAAGGATGAAGTTGTATGTCGGATGTGTCGGGTTAAACTGGCATCTTATACACACGGAGCTAAACGACAGTTAAGAACGCCACGGTGTGACTTGAAACATGAAGAAAGTCTTCTTGAAAAGTCTGCTGATGCCTGAGTAACCACCATCATCACTTATTGACAGTTATTTTGCTGTGTAGAGTGGAAGGGGGTTTTGTTGATTTTCCCCTCCCAGATCCAACTCCAACCCCCCTCCCCCCTCTGATTCAGGCTCCACAATCATCGATCAGCCCTCATTACTTCCTCCATCCTCATCCTTCCTTACACACCACCAGCCCCCCTCCCCTCCCTCCCTCCCTCCTTCCTGTTCTCACAAAACTTTCAACCTTCTCACTGTCTTTCTATTTTCTGCCCTGCCTGCCTTCCTCACCCTCTGCGGTTCCCATGGCAACATCTTTTTATGGCCATGATGGCCTGGTTTGAGTTTAGGATTCCCATGATTGTTAAACGGTTTTGACACTGGACGCACACACACACACACACACACACAGCAGTATTGTCATGTAAGGTCATGTCAGCTGTTCATCTTCTTGGTTATTTCAGGCGATATTTGTTGACCAACTTGGTCTCTTAAGAACTAAAGATGTTTATTTGCAAGCTTTTCTCCTCCAGTGGGTCTTCCTGTAGTCCAAACCGTCCCTCTGGACTTAAAGGCACACGTTTAAAGACTACTTGGGTTTTTTCCTTTTTAAATTGAGATTTCTCTAACCCTTTTGTTTGTCTGTGTTTCTGCAGGGTGGCATGTATGTTTTCCAGCTGTTTGATTACTATGCAGCTAGCGGTGTGTGCCTTCTGTGGGTGGCATTCTTTGAATGTATAGCTGTTGCCTGGGTTTATGGTGAGTACCATCTTTAAAGGATCAATGTGTAAGATATGTTTGCTGTTTTGGACGCCGGTTTGTCAGTTATCAGGTCAAACCAACAGGTGTTGCAGCGATGGAAGCGGGCAAGAGAACTGGTTCAGAGCCTCTGCATGTTTCTAATAAGCTCCACGAGCAGAAACGTGCTCAAACTAGGATCAATATTGGAGATGCTTCTGAAAAATGGAGAGAGGTTAGAACACAGAAAGGTTTACAGACCGATGCAGAGCTGGCTAAACACTGAAGCTTCAGTGTCCACCACATGGCGACCTGCGTGAGCATCGACTCTAGAGAGGAGGGGGCGGGGGGGAGATGGCTCTCTACAATGTTTATAATTTAGACTGCAGTACCCATTGTAAATACTAGGGGTCAGAGCTACATATCGCTCCTTTAACATTCCTTTCTGTTTTAAAAATGAAGCATACAAAGCAGTTCAAAGCAGACCTCATGGGTCACTACAGAGAGGAGCGGTATGCAACTCAATTTTATAACCTAGCAACAGTAACTGCGGTGAGAAGCGCCCTGAAAACAAAGTTGCGTGCTCTCGTTGTAAATGGTCACAGGATCTTAAACAACATCTTCTCTGAGGGAAATAGATTTTTCAATCCAATTTTCCCGTTTTTTTATCAATGCCCTATTCCATAACGTTGAATGACCTCATGTCTGTTGCGAGACTTTTGATGCTTTGCCAATTATTTTCACTGGTAAAATATATCAAGATTGCATTCTGTTGTTTTTGAACTAATCCGGAGTTATTGTGCTGTCTTCTCAGGCGTTGATAATTTCTATGATGCTCTTGAGGACATGATGGGCTACAGACCAAATGCTTGGATGAAATGGAGCTGGACTGTTATCACTCCTTTACTGTGCATGGTGAGAAACACGCTTTGGAAACATGTTGTAACTACCCATGTGATACTGAGTTATTACGATGCGACGAATCCGACCATGCATGTCCTTGTCTCTCTGCAGAGCTGCTTCATCTTCTCCTTGGTCAAATACAAGCCATTGACGTACAACAAGATCTACGAGTATCCTGACTGGGCTGTCGGAATAGGTTGGACTCTGGCCTTGGCCTCCATGATCTGCATCCCCATGGTGGTTGTCATCAAGATCATCCGATCTGACGGGCCGCTCATCGAGGTGGGTGGTTTGACATGTTGGGCCATTCACTGAGCGGCCACATTTAATGGGATTAAGAACGAACGATTGTTTAAATCACCTTTTTAAATGTCACTTTTGTAGATAATGTTGTGAGTAGGGATTCACCGATGCAACATCAGTATCGGCACATCTGCAAATAATGTCAATTTAATGCTGACATCTGGTACAGCTAACGGCTGAAACAGAGAAGAGGTTTTTCATTGGGCGGGTTGAGAGGCTGAGCGGGTCAGCTGTTGGACAAACTCTGAGATTGAGAGTCATGTCATGGTACATTAGTATTTGAATCAGTCGTTATTTTCCTAATTGGTGCATCTCTAGTTGTGAGTCCAAATTTCGAGGCTAACGTGTTTTTTTGTATTTTCTTTCTCCCATCTGTCCTCTCGATCTCTCCTCACTCCATTCCTTCTTGTCCTTTCTCTCCACTGTCTCTCTTTCTTTTTCTTGATCACTATTATCCATCCCTTCCTCTGTCCATTCCTGTATTCTTGCAGAGGATTAAGGCGGTGGCAGCCCCTGTTCGTGGCGGGGCCAGCTCTCGTCCCGCAAATCATCGCGGCCTCAAGGAGCTTTCCTGCCCTCTGGACCCCAACGGGAACAAGGGCCTGCTGATGAAGGCGCCCACCCACACCATCGTAGAAACCATGATGTAAAGGAGTGAGGCTGAGGCTCTCCATGAGACCGCTCTCCTCTCCTCTCCTCTCCTCTGAAATGCTTCTAAAAGCTAGCTAGCTTTCTGTCTCTTTGTCTGTCTGGTGGACTGAAAGGGTTTTAAGGAAAAAAAATGTTCCCGTTCAAATCTCTTAGGAATACTTTGGAAGTAGTTTGCTCTTGATGGTCTTCTTGTAAGGGTAGCATCCCATTTCAAATCTGTTTCTGATAAACTCACAGGTTGTTTGCCTTTCCCCTTTTGTTGAGACACTTGTCGTTGAGTCCTTGAATCAAACGGCCTCCACAGATCACCAAAAGTACTTTATCTGGCTGCTCTATGAATACTTATTTTCTCTTTGGACTGGGTGTACTTACCTGAGGTATTTGCCTTCGGGTTCAACTTGGATTCATCCGTTCCTTTTTGTAAAACAGTCGCCCAGAAAAACACAAGTAAACATTTTCTTTTACCAAAATGAAGGAACTTCAGACCAAAAGTTTAGTAAATACTTCCTCAAGCCGTCATAGTTTGACGGCAGAATCATTGATGGATACTTGAAAAGGTTAAACACAACCTGTGATGGTTCATTTCCACCACCACTTGTATAGCGCCAGCTCACGAGAAGTTTCATCCCAAGGCTCCCCTCAAAAAAGCAGGCAAAAGACCGACCCCTCTAGATTTTTAAGCACTTTCAGGATTGATAAAATCCCTTAAAGGTGAAGAGATCAGTGAGCAGCATTTTAACTCCAAGTAGTAAGGCAGACTGTCACTGCTCTCTGGCGCTCTAAAGCAGCATAAACACATTCATTCGACTTCACTTTTTAATTATTGTAAATGATGCTATAATAACAATATCATGCTGCAGATCTGTAGGATAGTCTTCGATTAGTCCATCCACAAGAAGACAAGATCTGAACTTTTAAAATGCTAATCCAAAACACAAATTTGCCATTCACTTTGTCTTTAAACTCGGCTAGTGAGAAGTTAGCTTCGCTTTTGGTCTGAACTCGCCTATGGAAAGATAAAGCGGCATGTCGTCGGTAAAAAGGAACTCTGAGAAATCATCTTTGTCTTCTTTTAGATCCAATTGGCAAAAATGTCCACGAGCAAACTCGTCTTAATTCACCAATCTCCATTTCAGGAAGGTCACTGTTGGGTTCAAGTGTGTTCCAAATCCCAGACAAAGAAATCCTTCTGAATTTAACTACTCAACCAACCAAACTTAACAAATCACCCAACGTGAAATTGCTATCCCTCAGCTGCAGTCTTCACTTTCGAATCATTAAAAACAAGCTGTGAAGGGCGGATAAAAGTCTACCTGACACAGAAACGATAGCCGACGACCCTTACCAAACCAGAATCCAGAACCACCTTAGCATGAGTATCCCCATCGTCCGTAGCCGGAAGCTATGGGCCAACGAGAAAACTTAGCACTGAGACTGTGTCCAAAGGAAACCGGTTCCTGCACAAAGACGGAGGTATCTGAAAGGATTTGAATTGTGGAGGTTGAACCCTTGAGTGTGTTGTCTGTGGCGTACTGTACAGTAGTAGCTAACCAGTCTATCTATATCTATCTCTCTATCTATCTTTCTCTGTCCTAGACCAGTTTACAGTACATAAGTGCTGCACTAGGCACTCTTGGCTTACATTTTTCGGATTGGATTTGTTTTCTTTTCTACAGAGGAAGTTACATTATTACTAGTTTTTCCTCTGTCAATGTTTAGATTTTTTTTATTAAGACTATAATGTTATTGGTATTCACTATTGGTGATAATTGCTGTAGTTTTACATAGAGGAAGGAACACGTCTTTCATCTGGTGAAAATACGAAGCTATTATACAAATCATACATCTACAGTGGCAGCCATTGTAGTAATAGACCTTTCATGCATCTGTCCTGCCAACGATTCTGTCTTTAGCGTCGGGGAAACAAACAATGCAACAGATTTCTCCAATACTTTCTCTCGTGGGGGGTTTGGGTCGGACATTCAACAAGCAGTTCAATGTACAGAAAAAAATGGGAATTCTACAATGGCTCCATCTGTAAGTTTGTAGGCGTTGGGGGTTTATAGCTTTTTTTCTCTTTTGTAAATACCAGGGGACAGTATTTAATTTGGTTCAAAGTAGCCTGGCAGGGCACTGTCAATGGTTAAACAATATTTCACCAACTCAGTGACTCAAAGAAACCAATCGTTGGGTTGCAGTCCCAACAGATCAGCCAGTGTCAAACTGTCCGCTCGTCCGAGTTTCCAATTGCTCTTCAGTCACTGTGAACTGTGGCAGCTGGCTGCAGACAAACCAGAGCCAATGAGTGACAGAGTTTGGTCTTGTTTTTTCCAACAGACACTGTGGTTACTTTAGCTCACTGAAATGAAAGCTAAAGAGGTTTGTTTTACATCAGGAACCCAAAAACAAGTAGAGCTACAGCGATGAATCCATCACTGATGAATGCAGCGCAGAGTCGTGATATTCCCAAGTCAAAATGTTAAACCTTTGCTGGTTCCTCATCATCAGGAGTATGAAACATGCAGCTTTTTTCATGTTCTAAATGAAGATCTTTTGACAATTTTGAAAATTGGGTGCTCTAACTTCCTGTTTGAGTTTTCCTTTTTAGATAAGAACTCTCAGATTTGACGCAGAAGACTGTAAAACGCTGTGTCACGAAGTACGACGAGGTTAGTACTTTAAGAAAAGCTTGGTCCAAACTCTGTACATCGTTGGTACTCTGAGTAAATCCACTTTATGATACATTAACAGACGCTGTATCTTGAACTCTGGCTGTTTTTTTTTTTTTTTTTTAAAGAAACATGAAAACAAAACTACATTTCATTCCTCATGATGATTAAAGGGCCATAGTACAGACCGTGTGATCCAATCACAACCGAGCAAAGCAGACGTTTCCAAGAAGTACGACAGCTTCATTTGGATCGGTCTGTGTAACAAGGGGTTTCCCATGAGTATGTGTCACCAGCGACCATCCACTCAGGACCTTCTCTGGAGTGCTTTTATCGGCTGTGAAGCTGCATCAACCCAGCGTCCAAAAAGTTTCGACTGCTAACTGTGGGTGACAAAGAGCTGACGCTAAACGGTAGCAATCGAATTTGATGTTTTTTGTGCTAAAAAAAAAAAAAAGCCACTAGATTGGTTCTTTGTCACACTGAATGCAAAAATCGCACCTTAACTGCCTGATTTCTCCACAATCTGAGGCAAAAATCCAGAGAGAGTGAGTCAGCGTGAATTTTTATCGCACCTTATTTGTATAATTTGGACTTCATATCAAACGATGAGGCCACAAAGAAATGAGAAGAAACAAAATAACACTGCCATCTTTTTATTCAGGGTCCTCAACGGTGAAAAAAAAAAAAATCTGAATGTTGTTTAAACACTTCAAGTTTGGAGCTTTTGGTGCTTCGGTTCTCCCAAAAGAAGACATGATATAAATAGATCAAAAAAAACTCAATAAACATGAACCCACATCGAATACACGCATTTCAGGAAGTGACCAACAACATCCCGTGAGAAGTACTTGTGAGTCCAGGGCCTCACTGTGGGGGTCCTAGAATCTTTTTCGTCTGTTTCTTTCTTCACGTCGAATAATCTAGTTCATATCATTCAAAGGGATTTGTGAAACCAAATCCACAGGAGACATCTATTTTCATATGGTGACAAACTTTTCCTATATGAGTCGTCTTTGTACAGTTAACGCTTCCCATTGCAGACCTCCCATTTTAATACGAATACGAAGCTTTGTTTTAATCGTGAACTTTTTGTACAGATCTGGTTCTCTCGTCCCTCTGAAGGATCTTTGCACCGAGGGTTAAAAACTAAATGTGTTGATGCTGAAAGGAAAGATGTGTCGGCCTCCCTTTGGCGACAAAATTACACTTAAGGAAAGTTTAATGGTGCGTTCCATTTACCGTCGCACCTGATTTAACCGCTTTCCAATCATGAACATGCAACAAGTTGGACAAGCAACATGGATGCCTCCAGGAGAACCTTTGTTTGTTAGCTTATTTCAGGCGATAACAACACAATATGTGATAACTATGGCGCAAAAATAACATCACAACACGTCCATTGATACTGCATTTCCGACTTCTGAGATCAAATGGAACGCACCATAAGAATCTGTCTTGGCGTCGATTAGTCCACAGGGTTTTGAATTTGGTGCATTTATAAAACTGCAAGAAAAACAAACGTTAATAATCTTCGACTTGTGCATCGTCTTCAACTAAAAGAAGGTGATGTCAGAAATGTAAAATTCTGAAAAGACAAACTCAGAAATATCTAATTCAGCCATTTCAACGACGCATACAACTCTTTGACTGGATAAAAACCTTCCCCCCGCCAGGTGCAGAGATCCTTCTTTTTGTGTGGAAACGTGGACCAGAATGAACTAATGCAGTCATTTATCCGATTATTCTGCCTATCTCTGTGTGTGTGTGTGTGTGTGTGTGTGTGTGTGTGTGTGTGTGTTCCCAGTATGTACCAGTCCCTCTGCCTTCTTACACTCCCCGTCAGTTAGCGTACGTTACCCGAAGCTAACCCATGTTTTTGTTGTTGTTGTTGTTGTCTCAGATTTAAAAAGTTTGCAAGAGAATCGAAGCATTAGCCATGCACACGTTTTTACCGCCGAATGTTGAAATGTGAAAGTCACCCGCGGGTGGATGTAAAAGTTTCTGAAGATTTTATTTTTTAGACCGAAAAAAAAACGTGATTTCTTTGATCTTGTTTTACTGAATTCAGACGTTTTTTCTTATTCTGTTTGATCTGTGTTGTCTGTCACGTTGCCTTTTGTATTCCAAACATAGTGTATCTGAACCTCTGTCATTGGAGTAACATGTACGACTATCAATCAAAAAGCAAACACACTCAAAAAAGCTACAATTTGTTACGTGCAATACTTTGTAGAAGAATTTTTATTTTTCATGCTGTTTTTGGTTTTTTTCACCTTTTTCAAGTAAGACGATCGCCTGTGAAATCTTGAAGAAAAAAAATAAAAATTTGAATCTTCAGGGTCCAGTTGAATTCAAAGCCGCCACAAAATGCTCTGCAGTATGGGACGAAACCAAATGAGACCACTATCCCATCCAAGATCGTGTCGTTTGAAATGCACTGAGAATCAAATGATTTGTAAACTTTGTGACATTAAACTAAATTTCTTTGCGAATTGCAGTTTTTTATTTTTTATTTTGGTGACAGACATCTGAGTTTGTGGAGGGGTGGGGGAGGGTGGGGGAGGGTGGGGGGAGGGGTGAAACACAGTAACACTGCCAAGACGCACGCCGTCTTTCTACTTTCAATTCTGCTGTTTGCTTTAAAAAAAATCAGGCGGCTTCCCAACAGCACGCCGCCACCAAAGCTCACCAGCTTTACTGAAGTAACAGGCGATTGTTCTGAGGAATCAAAGTCTGATTTTCCTGTGATGGGAAAAATACGTTGCTGCTTTTGGGAAGCTTGACCCATCGCAACGAGAGCAGAAAATCCAATAAAAACCAGATTACACAACATCAAATGTGGGCTTTGCTTTAAATTATTGTACACAACTTCTACATCCAGCTCGACTCCGCCAAAGCCCTGCAAACCTTTCTACTTTATCAAAGAAAAAGAAACCAAACTTACATGTAAAAAGAGACAAACAGCCGGGGTTTACATCTCATGTTCATATCTGCAGGCTTCAGAGTCTGTCATGTTTCTGTGACGCCACACAGGTTTGACCTTTGGGCTTCTAAAAAGGTGACTCGAAACCTCTTCTATCACTGACGTCACTCTGTGCTTCTTACTGGCTGCTGAGGAAGGTAAATGTGGGGGCTCCATTTCCTGGCAAGCGTCATGAACGCAAATATTCTCTACGCGCTTCGGTTTGAAGCTTGAAAAAAAAGATGTCCTCACATAGGTAACCAGATTTATAAAGTAAGCTCAAGTTTCAGAGGACGATATTTAACATCAAAAGCTTTCCCTCCTTTTAATGATCTCTGCGCTGAGGCTTCTGGGAAATGGAGTCCCGCCCTGCTCTTCCTCCCCGTCCCTCTCTCATGTCCGACTCATCCTGGTCATGGTCTCCAATGACATTGCCTCTGTCTTTCCTGCATCATACTGTAAACTGTATACCAGCCCTTCCTTTTTGAGAATGTACACGGGGGAAAATGTTTTTTTTTAATTCTTGTTGAAGAAAAAAAAAACATTTTTTAAATGAATTTGAAAGCTTTTATTTTTTATTTCTATTGCCAACCTGTAAGCTAGAAAAGAAAAAGAGAAAAAAATATGTGTTTGAACGGGTTTTACAAAGTGTAAAACTTTTTTTATTTCTTAATAAAAAATTGTCTTCAGAAAAGTGTTCTGGCTCATTGTTTAACGTTTTATTATATGATTAAATTGACTTTACTGTCATTTTCAAGGGGCGGCTGTGGCTCAGTGGTAGAGTCAGTCGTCTCTCAACTGGAAGGCTATTAATTTCATGATCTCTGGACTCTGGTTTCCCCATGACAGCGAGTCTTTTCCTTGAGATCTCACTTTACCTAGAAAGGTAAATGTGTTGTGGAGGTTCAGTGTTCCAAAGAGACATACGACACATAACGATACACATTCAAGGTTAAAACGAGCAGAGAGATTACATTAAAACAAACATCATCGCTTTCATCATGTCAGAGCAACGTCCTTCCACAGACACCATCTCAAAAGTTGAAGTGCTTCATCTTGTGCTAGCTTTGTTTCATAGTGCTCTAGCTGCAGGTACAAAAGTGTTTCTATAGCGTTTTGATCTCCCCTAGGGCAGAAGCTGAAACTCTTTTAAACTCTTTTCTCATCTAAAGGACGAGAACAGTCGTGGAGAATAAAGCTCACCAACAATAAACATAAATAAATGAATCACAAAATGAACCATTCCTCAAAATCTGTCATAAATCATCAACAACGAGGCGATCAAAAAGTGCAATACGAGTCAGTGAAAACACCTACAATCAGATATGCCCGCCTCCAGATCATTAAAAAGACCTTTAAAAACATTCAAGGAAACCAGCTCCCGAAGATTTAAAGTATCTTAAAACCGATTCCAAGAAGAGGGAGCAGCATACTTGAACGCCCTTTTTCCTAATTCTCTACGGGCTTTAAGGATGGTTAAAAGGTATAAATCCTGCGAGCGAAGATGGTATCTTCCAGTACTTTTTTGAAGTATGTAGCTCTGTAGGTAGGGTAGAAGCAGACCAAGAATACCCTTATAAATAAAAATATGCCAGTGGTTTAGTCTGGCATATTCTTGGTTGGATTGAGACTCACCTATTGACCAATTTACCGACCACTGATTGGATCAAGTTATTGGACTAACCACTGAGTCCTTCAGTAGGACCCCTGCCTGGTTTAAGTCTCTGATTTAAGTTAAAACCGCAATGGAGTGTAGCCGATATTAGCAGCCACATTTCACAACCTCTCTTTCTGCAGGACTCAGGAATGTGGATTAACATCTTGGTTACTTTTTACCAATAAAGGAACTGATCAATGATTTAAGTCTCCCTATCAGACAGGCTCTGGAGGACAGGATATTATAAACTTTTACAACGCCTTGAGTAAACAACCAAGTGGAAACAGAACACTCTGCTATCTATGAATTCACCCCAAAGACATGAACCGTGACTGAAACCAGTCTCTGCAAAGTCGTAAAAATTGTTGAAGGACTGCTGAAAAACTGATTAAACCACAGCGTTCAATTCTGCATCAAATGAACATTTATGTCTTTCTTCATCTAGATATTTGTAATTGTCACACTGAATGTATTGTAATCATCTTTTTAAACTCAAAATCTGATGTTCAGAATACAAATAAGAGTTATAATAGTTTTAATAGGAATTTGACGTGGAGCGCTATTGCCATCTAATAGCTTCATAATTATACATTTAGACGTGTTATAAAGCATACTCTTTGATATTAGCTATAGAAGGTGTTATTTAAAGACACCAATTTCTTTTCCTACTTTATTAATATGTCTTATTAAGAATGTTGACTGTATAACATGGTTTTGTTCACCTACAGGCTGGGATTAATTGACGATGTTCCCAGGTGGTGGGATTTTCATCTCAATCTGATAGAAATGTTTGTCTAAATATATGACGTGACCCTACATCAACGTGGCTCTGATAGAAGTAATATCTAAATGAATGTATGGTGACGTATATATGTTTAAATTCTTATTCTTAATCTTATTGAGTAAACTCAATAGTAAACTCAATAAGTAAGTAAAGTAGTAAGTAAGTTGAGTAAACTCAATAAGTAAGTATACTTGGTTTAATTTAAACAATTGTCCTCCGGTCAGAGTGGGAGTAACCACCCCTCTCTTGCAGCTGATAAAAGTTCAGACTCAGCTCAGATCTTTGGTTTTTCCAGGTTCTTGCTCTTGCTCGCTTCTCTTCGGACTTTAGTTCGAATCACCTTGAGAAGTTTGCGCCGTAGAGAGACGAATCTCTGCTGAACTTTTATTTTCAACGCACATTTTTGAAACATCAATTATTTTTGCTCAAACAAGGCTTTTGAACTTTCTTCTCCAAAGTCTTTGCTCTTCAATTTTGAACGCTAATTCCTTAATTTGGATTCATCGAGATGGACATCCGGTTAATCTGAGTTGGAAATCGACGTATCAAAAGACTCTTTAATATTTTTCCTGTTGGATCCTCTTGGAGCTGATGAAGACACAACCACGACGGCTGAACTGCCATTCCACCTCCACTCTAGCTGCACACTCCGACCAAGGTGCTAAGGCATCTAATCTGGCCCGTGGACCTCTCTGGGCCTGAAAAGAACCACTTGCCGGAGACTGAATCGCGGGACCAGTAGGCGGAGTGCAATCGAACACAACTCACAGTAAGAGTGTTGGTTCTGCAGTGGGTGTTGAGAGATTAAGTCGTGAGTCGTGTCTATTCAGAGCCCTCTTTAAATCCAAATAGAATCCCAAAATTAGTTTATCAACTTTTTCCCTTTCGATCATTTGCTGATTAAGTCATTCAAACAATACCTCGTCTTATCTCATTACTAAATATATAATGTCACCATACGTTATAATTGCATTATCCCGATCATAAGAATTATATTCTTCTATCTGTTTCACCTATACCTTATTGTTACCATTTCTATATAAAATTTTACACATAAAATTCAGAACTTTGTCTGTGTTTTCTGGTTTAACATTTCTAGAACTTACTTCTTTCAAGATATGAAACTGACTGATTAATTAATTACTACAGGCAATATTAATTTCCTTACTTTGTAAGGTGGTGCTCCGAGGTAAAATGAAGATATAATATCTTAATAAATTAATTACGCTACAGGAGCCTAGTTGCCAACTAGTGAACTAGCTGCTAGGACAACAGCTGATGATTCTACCAGCTGATGGTGCTAACAGCTGCGCTAACAGCTGATTGAGCTGAAAGCGTTTGCTTTCATTAATGTATGGTTGTGTGTCTGCTTAGGTCCCGTATTTTATGCATCAGAAGCAAAAAGTAAAATTGCACAGGAAATGTTACTATAAATATATAAATAATATAATGAGATGTTCTGCAGTACGAGTATTGTGTATATTAAATCTTAGAGCGTGTAAATGTATGATGTGCACAGACATCAGCTGTTAAAAACAATATTTCATACAGATCCTTCCATTCAAGTTCAATTTCCCCACTCGCAGGACTCATGTAACTAAATCCCCTCGACAACATAATGAAGTCTAATCCGACAAAGCCTGTAATACAAGATTTAAAGTATTCGAGCCAACACAGGAGGCTGCATTCCTCCACGTTCAAAGCTGCAAGCTTCCCCAAAATATGAGAAAGTAATCAGAAAACTGCTCCACAGGAATCTCAATAATAAGGCAGCTGTGCATCAGAGCATGTCCGGATAAATGTCTAAAAAATACCGACAGTATGGGAATATATTTACACATTTGAGGACAGAATGATATAATGACATTTTGACATGTGGATGTAATTTCTGTGAAGTGAAACGAAGTGACTCCCAGACAGACCAACTTATTAAAGGAAGAGGGCTCTTTGATCCAGTAGGTGTCGCCCTTGAGCACTAGCATGAAACCAAAACAAACTGTTTGGCCACACCTCCTCCATACTGAAGCCTCTGCTCTCCTCCAGAGACACACCTCCAACCCCGCTCCACTCACTTTCTCAACAGGTCAAGCTCAAGCGGCGGACAAAATCCTCTTTGGCTCGAGCTTTTATACACAAGGGGAGGAGCCGGCCGTCCCGTCCATGTAAACACGGCTCTAACAACAACACAGCCAGCGGGACTCGAGCTTCTCCCTCATTGTAGACAGTCATGACTCAGAGACACATTTACACAGGATAGACTTGATTTATGATGTCAAATGTCCCACATTCTAACTTTAAAAGTAAAGAGTTGCTCATACAGATGGATCACTAGGATAACTCGGCTTTATTACTCGGCTCTATTACAGCTCACACAACGTGTTTTTTCCTTACCCTGGGGCCTGCAAGTCCAGTTTAAAGATCAATATATTGATAACATGAAGAAAACGTTGACAAAATCTGCCTTTAAAGATTTCAAACTAAGAACAGATGCCATCAGAGCATGATAAATAGAACGTTATCTAAATAATCTCTGATCCCCTGTACATGTTTTGTTCTTGTAAGTAAAATATACTTTAGTAAGATTAAGATTAAGATTAACTTTATGGTCCCAGTGGGAAATTTGTCTTGGACTCTCATGTCAGAGCTCTGATGCAGTAGCAAAAAATAACAAAATACATTCATTCGTCAGTAAAACATGTCAGTTAAATAATCATTAAATTCCATACAAGTGAATTACTAAAACCATAAATATGTAATAGTTATGAAAAGTGATAACAGTGCAGGTACATCTACACATCTTCACACACACACTCACACCACCTCATACATGCACACGTATACACACACATTACAGTTTAGGTACTGTTGAGGGCTTTGATGGACAAGGGAACAAAGGTATTTCTGAAACGGTTGTTCCTCCCTCGGGGTGCCCTGTATCGTCGGCCTGAGGGGAGGAGCTGGTACTCAGGGTGAAGAACCGGTAAATACTTTAATTGGATCGGAAAAGCAACGTAAATTGGTTGAAATTCTGTCGTCAAAGCTCTCTCCAGTGCAGCCCAACAGGCTAGTCTTTGGCTCTGGTTCAAGAGCAGAGATACTTCCTGGGCCTCAAAACATCAGCTGTAGCATACGGGTGAGTGGAGGGCGGTAAAGCAGAGGGGGGGGGGGACACCTGGGACGCCAGATGTTGCTGATGAGCCCTCTGGAGGTGTCATCCCCACTCACATCAACTTGGGTATTATGGAGGTTACAAGGGATTGTATCACCTAGTCCTTAAATTGAACTCACTTGTTAAATTAGCATCACTGTTTACATTGTGTTTGTTGGAAACAATCCAATGTGAAAACCCAGCAGCCTTGCTGTTTGGGTGAGTGATGTGCTCTCCAGCCCTCAAGGGATGTGTTTTTCTAAACTTAAGAGCTTGTTTAGTTGACGACAACCCGCAGAGAGTCCAACCTATGCTTACCTAACAAACCATAAAATAAAACCCAAAGAGAAATCACTAACTTATATACTTCCCTTCTGGGCCTCCGTACATGTGTGGTGGTGACTGTGTCTGCAGAGACTCTGTCCTCTGACTGGATTTTACTGTTCTGCTTTGTTCTGGTTGACTCGGGACGTTTCTGGGTGGGGAGCTGGTGTGTTTCCTCCAGCCAATGACAGCGCAGCAGGTGAGTTTAGGAGTTGATACAATTCAGCGATTGGACGCCATTCAAAGCGGTGAATGTGACGGACGTGGACGTAGCGTCAAAGAAGAGAAAATATAATCAAAGTGAGGAGAAAACACCAAGCGGATAAAGCTGGTTTTAAATCGAGGGTGAACCTTGTGTTGTCTTTTACCCGTGGACGTGGAGTTGGTCTGCTTCCTGTTAGACAGGCGGGTGACAAACACGGGCAGTTAGCTTGTGCTAGCGTGTGTTAGCTTGCAGTGTAGGTACATGCAGTAACATATTGTCCTGCAGTGAGGGTGAGCTTCTGGGGCAGATGAGCCCAGGAGGAGGATGGGCCCAGTTTGAATAATGTGTTTACGAGCTGAAACTTCACCTTTAAGCTTCTAGCTCTTAAAAACAGGAGAAAAAAAACCCCCAAAATCAATCAAGACACTAACCCTCTTAAGTTAAGCTGCATGCTCTGAAATAACAGCAGAGTAAAGAACGACACTTTGTGTAATATTACGACCCAAACATTCATTTCACTGCAGGGAAATAAAGGGCTCAGATTTTATTGGTAGGTTATTAGAAGCTGGGTAGTGAACACGGCTCAGTTTCCCACACTGTTATTTTCCTTAATCGCTGCAGTTATGTGTTGACATGAGAGCTACACATAATACTCATTTCCAGAACCCTGTTTATGCATCAGAGTTCGTAGAGCTGGAAGGCTCTTTAAAGCACATGACAAATCCAGTCAGGTCTCTTTGTTCCTTATTTGTTTTGAATTATAAATCTGCACAGTTAAGTCCACAAACACGCCCATGATTATCAACATTATTATGATGATTCTTGCTTCTGCATGAGCAACAAAGGCTCCTCAAGTCTGCGGTGACACAGGATCTCGGTGGTCTGAACCTGCTGTTGAATAATAGAAATGTTAATTTCTGGCTGTTTCATCGCCGCAGTCTGAGCTTAAAATATCTCCAGAAGGGAAATAAAACCACACAACCGTGACTTTTAACATTCTCAGATCACCAGCTCCAAGAATAGACTCTGCTGCTGAGAATCTCTGTTTGAACGTCTTGACAGTTTTTTTGGGCTCTCGTAAAAAAAAAAACAAGTGTGTGTCTTTAAAATCAGTGCATCATGGGACTTTTGCCTTTTGTTCTACGGTCAAAAATAGACCTGAACAGGAAGTGGTGATGGATGATGTGAAATTCTGATGTTTTGTTCCCAGGATGTTATGGTTTCTCACAACATGCCACAGGGTCTCTTTTTTCCATTTGTTTTTGTGGATTTTTCCCCAATTCAGCACATCATGTCCTTTCACCCTGTACCCCGACAAGTGCTGAATATACACGTGAGGTCCCTTCTTGGATATAGACATCACTCAAGCCTTCAGGTCCTCTCTTGGCAAAAACACATTTGAAGTTATATTATGCTTAAAAACATTACAAGTAGACGTGGTCTTACTTTTTTGTATTTTTGAAATGACCAGAAAGAGAGGTCTCCACTTGTATTTTGTAAACTGATAGTCCTCTGTTAGTACGGTACGAGTGTATGTGTGTGTGAGTGCATATATGTATGTCTGTAAAAATTGTGTTTTTTGTGTTCAGGCTCTGGGATGTATATGAATGCACAGACCTCTATATGAAGTCAGAGTCTCTCCGGGTACTCCGGCTTCCTCCCACAGTCCAAAGACATGCTGGTTAGGTTAACTGCTGACTCTAAATTGTCCGTAGGTGTGAATGTGAGTGTGTCTGGTTGTCTGTCTCTATATGTCAGCCCTGTGATTGGCTGGCAACCAGTGCAGGGTGTAACCCCGCCTCTCGCCCAATCACAGCTGGGATCGGCTCCAGACCCCTGCTACACCGTATGGGAAAAGTGGTCTCGATAATGGAAGGATGGATGGGTGGATGTTTCGTTGGTTGTAAGCCAGATTGTGGGGATGTGAAACTTGTCATACACATGAAATATTTTGGTTAAAGTGTTCTTTTTAAGGAAGCCCATTAAAATCAGAAAGTTACCAAAATAGGTTAAGGTTTTCAGCCACAGCGGACAAAAACAGAAGTCCTAGATTTTGGTTCCTGGTGCAGTTCAAATTACAGATTTATTATTTCTACCTCTGAATATGAATGACTCCCTCCATTCAGAATCATCCTCCCACTGGTCTGAATGTTCATCGGCTGCTTAACTACTTTTCCATGTGTGCATGTGTGTGTGTGTGTGTGTGTGTATTAAATGTGGTGTGTATGTCGGACCTGTTATGTAACAGTTGTAAACACTTGGGGATAATTAAGTCGGCAGAAGCAGAATGTACAGTACAGTTACAGTTTACACACACAAAGAGAACTGTGAGTGGGAGAATAAAAATCACGTGTGCTGACAAATTTATTGAAAGAAAAGAGAAAAACATTGAAACACTTCAGAAGAACATCCCTGAACATGATATAAACATAATAAATCAGTTTATAGAGCATGCCCACACATCTCTATCCGAAACAGTGAGAGGGTAAAAAATCCTAGTTTGATGCAGGTGGAAGAACCATAAAATTATTTGCAGTATCTGTTTCAGCGGTAGAAACATGAAGGGGCCTTTCGTACAATTGGTGCAAAGCGACTTAGTGTGCAGTGTAGGTGTCTTTGCTATATTCCTCCTGACTCATGCTGTCAGCCCAATTGGCTCCCGTTAGCACAGGTGCTGTGTTTGTTTTAGACCACCCACAACCTTGACTATAGTCAGCGGGGCAATAAGCTCAGACTACGTCGTACACAGTTAATGCTTGTAATAAAGTACAACGATATAAAAATACATAATTTAGATGAAAGTATACAAAGTGATTGTATAGATTATTGGTTACTGCCAGAAGGTCCCTGCAGGGTTTGCATGCAAAATCAGCCTCAAATTAAATCTTGTGTTGACAAAATGATAGACAGGGAAAGTTTTTTGTCTTAATTAACAAAATTTTACTTTAACTGCAGTCCAAATTTCTAAACATTGTAGAGAGCTGTCTCCCCCCGCCCCCTCCTCTCTAGATACAAAGCTCACACAGGTTGCCATGTGGTGGACACTGAAGCTTCAGTGTTTAGCCAGCTCTGCATCAGTCTGTAAACCTTTCTGTGTTCTAACCTCTCTCCATTTTTCAAAAGCATCTCCAATATTGATCCTAGTTTGAGCATGTTTCTGCTCGTGGAGCTTATTAGAAACATGCAGAGGCTTTTTAGGTCGGGTACAAGTTGGGCGTCCAAAACGGCCGTGTGGGGGGTACCTTAAAACCGCCTACCTTCTCTCGTCCAAACAAATCCAGAGCATTCAGGACCAGAAGTTAGAAGGAGGACATACTGGCTGCTGCATTGTTGTCAGAGAAGCCAGCACTTCAACATGTTTCCTTAATGTCTGATCATATAGTAAGGTCACTTTATCATTTCACTCTCTACACATCTCACTGATTGGACCTTTAAGGCACCACTGAGACTTCAAGTTGGAACAATCAGTGTATTTTCTACCAAAAATGAGGACAGAGGTCATAAAACCATAAAATTAGACTTTTTATTTTCCTTTTTTCATCTCTTCTTCTCAAAAAGAGAAGTATAGCAGTACAGTCTTTATTTCATAGAAAATGAATCAAACAAAACAACAACGACATCAAAGATATACATTTTTATTTTCCCCCTTCATCAGTTTGTTTTGTATTTTCTCCCTCGTTTTGGAAGAGTTACGTCGTCATAGAAAAATACTATTTTACATAGAATAGAACTTTACACAATTAAAAAAAAAATACTACACAATATCAACGCATACGTTAAAGGCCCAATCCCGAACCGCAACGATGTCTGATGATACCTTTCAGAGCATCTTTTGAAATGGGTTAAAGGTCTGCAAGAAGCCAATAAGTCTGTGTGGAAAGTTCTCCTGTGATTCATCAGGAAAGGAGAGAGAAGTCCTGAAACCAAAATGAATAACAGATCATAAGATAGAAGTTTTAAAAGTTGGTGTGGTAGTACTCAAAATCTGTCTTTGTCTCGAGACCACTTTTTGAAGGTCTTGGTTTCGTCTCAGACTTCGCGGACTCCGGATTTTAAATCAAAACCGGTCAAAACCACCACTGATTGTCTTTTTTTTTTATCCCCCGGTTACGGCCACTACCTTCCCGGTCTAAGTGAGTGACACGCCGCCTGCTCACAAGATGATGTTAGTGTGGTCTTGACTACAACACTAAATCATGAACCTCTCCCCCCGCAGAGTCGCATCTTTCTGGGGTTCCAGTTCAGACGCCTGAATTCATGTTTTCAATACTGGCGACTGGATTGTCAGGTCTGACCAGTTATCTGAAGAGTGCCTAACTGGCAAGCTTACAGTATAACATGTATGAATGCTTATCAAACTGATCAAGCGCCCGTGTCAATTAACAGCTTTTTTTAAGCTAGCAGCGCCCACCGCCTTTAATTTCAGAGTGCTTCCAACCTCTCCAGAATACTGAAGTTGGCTCGGAGCAATTTTACTTTTCCTGGACGTGATCGTAACGTCTGTTTCAAATTCCTCCAACAGCTTAATATTCACTTTAATTCAAGGAAATTGGACCTGAGAATTTTACATGCGAAAATACAAGTCGACTGACTTGTATATTATTGAAAGTCCCTTCTTGGCTTGGATGCATTGACCCATTGATCGGGATATGATTCAAGGTCCGTAATAAATGAATACTTTTTTATTGCATTAATAGCGTTCTACTTTGTACCTTTAGACTGTTTTAAAATGCAAATAATGGAATTACAATCTCATTAAAAGTCGAGCTGGTAGCCTGGTGGTTTGTGTGCGCGCCCCCATGTGCGGAGGCTGTGGTCCTCCCAAGTGGACGGCCAGGGTTCAAATCCGGCCTGGGGCTGTACTTTTCTATTGCCTTTATTGTAAAGACAGGACTGTGGATAGAGAATTAAATCAGGGAGAGAGTAACTCCTCATTTAGATATACTCTGTGTGCGCCACGGTCTGTCAGCGCCGCGGTTCACACATCACAGGAGAACTACCGCTGCGCAAACGGAGTATGTTGAAATTGGCTGTATTGGTTTGTGCGCGTGCCCCCATGTATGGAGGCTGTCATCCTACAAGTGGATGTCCTGGGGTTTAAATCCCACCTGTGGCTCCTTTCCCCAACTCTCGCTTCCGGATTTCTGACTCCATCCATCGTCCTGTCTCTAACTAAAAAGGCATTAAGAGCGTCCAAAAAAATAACCTTGAAAAACATGTATTGCTCATCTGTCGTTGCGTTTCCGGATTGGGCTTTAAACTGACCTTCTACCCAGAGATGCATAGTGAGTATGGATGACCACACATACAAACATACGTACAGTACATACAAATAAATTAACAGAACAATAAAGAAGGCTTTTCATCTTTTTTTTTTTTGTTGCATTACAAAAACTGTTTTTTTGGCCACTTGACATCGCGTATAAAAAAAACCACTCGAACATGACGTGTCGAACATGAACGTACTTACAGTGCATGGTATTCAACAGTGTGCTTCTTTTTGTTTTGTAGTCGGTTCACGGAGAGAAGTCAAAGTTATGAAAAAGTTTCCTTAGCTCGCCCTCAAAATCTGACTCGTATTCTGTGTTCAGTCTCAGAGACGGAAAAATTCTAACGGACCCCATCCCCCGCTAAAAAAAAAAAAAAAAGAATCACCTCTGTACAGTGAAATGTACACCACCATAGCTCCCACTGTGTTACACATCCACACACAAACACATGCTCATACATGCTCAAATGGGGGAAAAAACGGACATCCTTTAAGATACATACATGTAAACACACGTGTATAGTATACATAGAAACATTGCTCACACACACACATACACACACACACACACACACACACACACACGGCGGTCTCAGAGGGGGCAGCTGGATTTTGACTGTGTGTAACAATGTGAGGAAAGAGAGAGAGAGAGGGAGCGAGAACAGAGGTTGTGATTGTTCCTGTCGAATTATTTTCCAACCCTGCGGAGGACAAAGGTTATTCTCTGTTCCCTCACTTTCACACGTACATTCCCACACAGATTAATCCGCCGCTCTCTCCTCTCTTTATTTCTCTTTTTTTTTTTTTTTACACTCTAAAAACCGTGTTATTAATTCTCGTTCTTGTGCTTGCATAAGTCCACACTCAAAGGAATATACATAATAAAAACGTCACCTGCAGACACGCTGGAAAGTACACGAGAGGACGAGAGCAAACGGCCTGTCTGGTTTCTGTGAATCTGTCAGTGATTTGAGTTTCAAACAGGAAGGAATGAGTGGAGGGAATCGCTGCTGTTAGCAAACTCACCAAAAATAGCAGGTACGCACAGCCGGTGTGGGCGGATTCGGAAAAGTCAAAAAATTGTAGGTTCGGGTTTCTTTACATTTGTTTCACTACAATGCTTTCACGCTTGAGTTGCAAAAAGTGGGTGAAGCTATTTTAGGTGGAGTGAATAAGGAGGAAGTAAAAATGCAGCCGGGACGTTTTGCAAATGACGTCCAAAACGATGACTAGAGAGAAAGTTGTTCTTTAAAAGCTTGAAATGCAACATTCTGATTATTAATCCGCAGCACAGATCTAATATCGTGGAGCAATGATTTGCGACCCTCTGGTTTTGTTGTTCTCAGCTCTGTGTTCACACTGACGAGTCTGTGCTTTCTGCAGGTTGTTTGTTCGCTCAGAGGCTCAAACCTGTTTTTTTAACCGTTAGCCCTTACACCACGTGGGGGAAGAGAGGCGGCCCCGTCCAATCAGGGACACCCTGTCTACAGGGCATAAATAGAGGATAGCTGAAGGAGAACCAACAGACTTGGGGGCACAGTTTGTAAATTGCGCCACCAGAGGGCTCTCAATCAAGACAATAACAAAAGATGACGTCGAGGCTGGCGGGGAATCATGGGAGTGATTCTCCCCTCCCCCACCTCTGATAAAAACGAACTCTGAGTCGACAGTAGTCATGACGACCTGGGAAAAACCGACCTGAGCAAGAAAATCTGTTTACCGACGAGCTTATGTATCCGAGTATAATTTACATGACGTTTTTATCACAGCAGCAGATACAGTAACAGGACGGCAGCTTTCAGTAGCAGCTCACGCTTCATTATGTAGGGGCCTTTGATGTAACACCCAGTGTTTCCACGGCAACAACAAACATGTTGTGTCTGCCATGGCTCTAAAATGGATTCTAAAAGGATTTCTCTGGTTTTGATAACTTTAGGAAATACTTGAGGTAATGTAAGAACTCAATAACAAAATATATATAACATGGGTTTAGTCCATTTTTAATTAATTTAGATATTTTAGTGTAACAAAATAAATGTAAGAAAGATGCCGTCTTTGCTGTTACCGGTCTGCTCTTTAGTTAGGCTCGGTCAGAAACACTAAAGTATTAACAGTCTGCTCAGGAACATTTGATCCCTCAATCACGTCTTTGTTTCTTCTTCTGTGTTCATCAAAAACGTCCGGCTTTAGCTCTGTTTGTGGTCGCTGATCATCACTTAATTCCTGTTAAACGTTAATTAAATTAATGTCGCTTACCTGAATGTTTAACTGAAGCTCTCAGAAATGCAACACACAGCACCTTCACTGGCATAAATAGTTATTATCTGCGATTACACCGGAGCCAAATCATGAACTCTGCAGCTTTGAAGTGGCTGATGCTCTGAGGCTTTGTACACCTGAAATGAGGTGAGCTGAATTCGTCCGTCTCAGAGAGCTGCAGGGATCGATCGGCAAAGACCAAACGACGACTCGCGCGTAGGAATAGGGTCAAAATGTAGCAGGACAATGTTCTTGTTTTTGGCAACGTAGTCTCTCCGGGGCACAGCGATCCAATCCTCTTACAGCAAAGGATACATTCATAAATAACTTCTATCTTATATCAAACGTTCAGTTTGTCAGTAGAGTTGAGAAAGTCCCAAATCCTTCCATTCTGGAGTTTCCGATAATCATTGGATTATATAAAAACAGATTGACTACTATCATGGTCTGGATCTTGTCTTGATTGCACAAATTCAGATGTTCAAAAAATATCACTTTGCTCGACTTCGACGGTGCAGATGTGTCGAATTTAGAAGACTTTTATGCCTAGATAAGAAAAAGTTAAATTCTCCGGGAAATGATTCTTGGAAATTGCAGAAGAGTAGGGCCCGACCGATACGGGATTTTTCCAAAACCGATATCGATAGTGGGGCTAGAGAAAAAAATCTGATACCGATATATTGGCCGATATCTTTCTTAGATCTATGTTCAATCTGTAGAGATCGATTTCTCAAATGCAGTTATCAAACACTTGTGGAAAAGATTTAAAAATAAAGACAAGATGGTCACTAAACTGGAAAGTAACTGAGCATTTACGTACATCACTCTGCAGAGTGATGATGCTTGTTGTAATCCATATAGCGCCCTCTGCTGGTGAACGAGAACTGCTAGTGTAATGCACTGAAAATTGACTGGAGAATAAATCGAGTAATATCGGCACATATTATGAGATAAAATTAGCCGATACCGATAGTCACTGGACATGCTGATATCGACCGATATTATCGGCTGGCTGATTAATCGGTCGGGCCGTACAGAAGAGCAGCAGAATTGTAGCAGCAGAACAGACTTTTTACCACGGCTACATCAGTGTAAACCAAAGTGAGACACTTTTCCTTCATAAACGTTTGTTCAAACCTCTTCTCAGATCGTTTTAAAAAACACATGAAACTCTGCAAACCGAACAAGGCCCTGTCTCTCAAAAATCACCCACAATATTATGTAATAAGGCAAATCCCCCCCTGGTGCACCAGTCATTTCCATAAATCTATGGCCTGGCATTAATAACAGCGGAAATTACCTCACCCTAAATTGCAGGTTTGAGTCGTTTGTTTTCAGTCAAAACAAGATTTAAAGAGTCTGAATCTGTGGAAATGGAAGGTTAAAGTGGCAAGTAAGTGGTTGTTTATGTTGGAACAGCGCAGTGAGCACTCTGAGTCAGCCTTCAGGAGGGGCGGGTCGGGGGGGGGGGTCTCTAGTGGGATTTGATCTGTGGCTGTACTTCTATGGAGAAATACAACATATAAGAGCAGTTGAATCCAGCATGGATGTGGAAGGGGGAGACTTTGTGTGCATGCAATGATGTGAAGGAGTCTGTGTTTTAGTAGAATTATTGCCGGCAGGCGGGGTTTGTCTGTTTCGGTCAGATCCAGGAGCTGTACCTTTGCACTTCATCACCAGTTAAAGCGCGTCTCTGTTAGTCTTACGCTGTCTTTCAGTGTGTGTGTGTGTGTGTGTGTGTGTGTGTGTGTTACAGATCTTGCAGGTGGTCCAAAGTGTTGTTATTGTCCTCTAAGTCGTCTTCATCGTCGTCGTCGTCGTTTGCCATTGGGTTCCTGCTGATGACCAGTTCCAGTCTGTCCCCGGCCTCTGTGATCAGAGGAACCGCCAAGCAGCAGTCGAAGTCCCTCGTCCTCACGTGGTTCACCTGGACAGAGACAGAGACACAGGTGATGGCAGCTCTGCCAAATGGCACTGCTTTGTAGCATCCTAGAACTTTAAAGGGGACATATTATGAAAATTCCTCTTCTACAGTGTTTTTGAACATATATTTGGGTAACCTGAGTGTCTACTGACCCACAACATGTGAAATAAATCCATCCAGTCCTTTGTTTGTGGTCTACAAAAGTCTTACAACACAGAGAAAAATGCTCCATTTCAAATGTGCTCTCTTTGTGATGTCACAGTGGGATTCTGGTAAAAAAAATCCCCTCCCCTCCCCTGGTATCTCCACCCATAGACTCCTCCCCCAGCCTAGAACAAAACTTTTCCACAGGTCAGCCATTTTTATTCTTGCTAGCGAAAGAGTGATGTCTCAGGTGAAAACTCGGGGGTGGGCTCATTGCATTTAAAGAGACACACACACCAAAACGGAGCGTTCTGAGAGAGCTGGTTTATACAGGGTCACAAACCTCCTCTGGTGCTTGATTCATGTTATATTTTGACCAAAGCACAGCAAAGATGTTTCATTTAGACCACAGGGGACTGTTTGAAAAGGTGGAGGAGGGGGATAATATGTCCTCTTTAAATGAGTTCTCTTTCTTTTATTACCTGCAGGATCCTGTCGTAGGGTCTGAGCCCGGAGCGGTCAGCGGGCCCGTCGGGTCTGATCATGTTCACGTAAACTCCTTTCTCCAAGAAGCCGTCGGACACGCTGAAGCCGAAGTCGTCGTTCTCTGGGTCCTTTATGACGGTGACCTACAGGAGACAAAAGACATATTAAGAGTGGGGTTCGGCTTTGGGTTCAGTTTCATTTTATTCATGTGTTGACGTATTATTTGTGCCACCAACTCCTTTGAAATATGGGACGGAGTTCACTGCATCGACGGATGAAGAGAGGAAGCATGCTGAAGTGATGAAATATGGAGGCACCAAAGCTCCTTACACTACAGGAAGAGGACGAGATCAACCAGCGCATAACCATTCTGGAAAGGTTGGCCAAACATATTATGCATCAGTGTGTTAAAAGAGGGGTTCTACTGATTGTTTTATTGTACTGTAGAGCACTAACCTTTACTGGAACAAGATTGAATGCAGCATAAAGGCTCGACAGGTCCCTCCTACAAAATGACCAGCGCTCAACACACCGTCCTCACATGATAAACACAAGGTATCGATTCTTTTTTGTAATGCATGCCAGATGTTTTTACTAAGAACTATTTCCTAACAAAAACAGAACAGGCAGTACTCTATATAATCTATACAGATATATAAAGAATGTATGATCTGTTAATGAGGCACCATTCAGAGGCTGTCACATTTTGGCTGGAGGCCATTAAACCAATCAGAATTTAATGTTTTTTTTCTCCCTTGGGTTAAAAGAGTGTTTTGTGCTCTGGGGGGGCAATTACACTGTACATTATATACTATTTATATAATGCACTGTACAAACATAATGTCCTTTTCTAACTGGGGATACAAAGAGTCATTTGTACAGATTCAACTGGAACTTATTGCCAACAGCGCATTGCCAGCGCTGTATTGCCAACAGCGCTGGCAATAAGTTTTTGTTTTAGTGCTGTAACTATTTATTGCACTTAATCAGCGGCTGCCTGGGACTCTTCCCAAATGTGGTCTAACTTATTCAGTCTGGTTTGTTTTATGTAACTCACTTTGTGCAGCTCTAGAGGCGTTGGGGACAGAATCCCCTGCATCTCCTCCTTGATCCGACGAGACTCCCACGTCCTCTCCGACACTCTCAGGGAGGCCTTGGACTTGGGGTCGTGGTGCAGCAGAGGGGACTGGTTATCCGGGTGGAGGTGGGCCCCCGAGTGCAGGTGGGCATCATGGTTGAAAAGGGCCTCCTGGTGCAGGTGGATGTCTGGATAAAAAAACATTTTATCTAAACAAGATGAATGTATGTAAAATTCAGTTGGGCTTGAAAAGACAGTACCATTTGATCCTGCATATTTCCTTTTAAATTACCTTGATGGAGCTGGGCCTCTTCGTGCAGGTGGGCCTCCTCGTGCAGGTGGGCTCCCTGGTGGAGGTGTGCATTCTGGTGCAGGAAGTTGGCCTGGTGTAGGAGAGAATTTCTCCGGAGCGGGCTCATCCTGCTGTGGCTCAGGATGGACTCAGGTGGAGGCTTGTTGACTCCATCTACTCCCAGACTGATGGCTGTTCCGGTCATGATGGATGCCTGCACAAAACCAGCACACATGGACCATTAAACTCCAGCTAATGCTAACTTTAGAGTACATTTAAGTTTCTCTTCGGTTTGGACGGGGGGGCCACAGGGACATGTTTTGGGGTTACTGAGACTTATTTAAACTGGTTGAAGAGGAGAAGGATATGTGACCTTTAAACACAAGTTAAAGGTTGAAGTAAAGATGCTCACGAACCTCTATCTCTCTGAGGAGCTCTGATTGGCCGCAGGTCTCCAGATCCTCGAGCGCCTGACACCAGAAACTGTCGTCTGGATCTAACAGGATACCATCTTGTTGGCTGATAAATCTGTCACACAAACATAAAAAAACAAATAATCAAACAAAGAAAACATCTCTGGCCGTTGATTAAGACGTGTATGAAATGAATACAGTGTTATTTCTTAACCTGTTCTTTGCTGTACCTTAAAACAGTAATCCGACCATAGTGTTTGAGTACTTGAAATTGGTCTTGGTCTCAAGACCACTTTTTGAAGGTCTTGGACTCGTATCGGAAAGTAAAGCATTTTTACTTGTTCTGGTCTTGGTCTTGGTTTCGGACTGGCTGGCTGATTTTAAATCAAGACCAGTTAAGACCACCACTGATAGGCTATTTTTCCACGTCATCGATGTGATTAGAAGAAAAACGCATTGGTCTTGGTCTTGTCTCGGTCTCTCCCTGCCTCGGTCTTGGTCTTGAATAGGTCTAACCCTGCTTTGGTCTTGGTCTTGACTCGGTCTCACTCCCTAAATGTCTTGATCTTGTCTCGGTCTTGGTCTCACCGTGCCTTGGTCTTGGTATTGGTCTTGACTCTGTCTCGCTCCCTAAATGTCTTGGTCTTGTCTCGGTCTCGGAGCACTCTGGTCTGGGGTAAGTCTTGATCTCATGAGTGTGGTCTTGACTACAACACTACCTGACCATGAAAAAGTCCCTGTGATGTGAATATTTGCTGCAGAATAGAAAGCAGACCCTCCTTGATCTCCTTCATGCGTTTGAGACGAAGCCGGTGAGAACCAAGAGCCGTGTCGGTGGAGGACAAGCCTCTTCGCTTCCCATAAATCCAACATGAGTAATTCTTCGAACACTGGACGTCCTTCACTGACAAGATTAATCCACTTTCACTGTGCTGCAGACTTTTTTATCTCTCCACCCCCTTTAAGTGTTATATAACCCCAGTGAGTGAAGCTGTCCTCACAAGGTGTAATCCCTGACTCATCACAGAAACTCAAACACACATGTGACTGCAGGAGCTGGGAATTGAACCCTCGACCTTCTGGTTGAGAGACGACCGACTCGACTCTCGTATCTTCACACTGCATGTAGATCTACTCGAAATGACCGTGATCTAGAAACGCAGTTAAGCAGTGAGTACAGTATGTTATTCTTCTTTTCTCTAGTCCCTCAATTAAACAACTTTTGTACACGAGGGGAGGAGTCAGCCGGCCGTCCGGGCGATGTAAACACACTGAAGATAGGACTCGGAAAACTCGGAAAACATCACAGACAGTGGGACTCAGGTGTTACACTCATTGTAGACAGTCATGACTCACAGAGTTATTTTCAGAGGATATACTTGATTTCTATTACATTTAAGTGTGAAAAGCATATAAAGCCTTTAAAGGTGAACTATCACCTGGACTAAAGGATCTGATTTTCACATTCATAATTGGTCTGCAAGGATACAGAAGTTTATTGTAAGTTGAAGGATAAAATAAAGTTCAGTCCTACCCGGGTGGTTTGTCCCAGTCATCCTCACTGAAGCCTCCGTCACTGAAGGGGTAGTTCTTCCTGCGTCCAGGAGGGGGCGTGGTGCTGCGCTGCTGTTTGGCGCTACGCCACTCATGTGGGTGGAGGGCGATACCCGCTGCCTGGTGGTTGTACGTCCCTGCAGGAGGAGGGACAAAGTAGATTTCACAACTGTAAAAGTATGTTGAATTTCAATTTAAAGCGTTTGGATTTTTTTCTACAATAAAGCTCGAGACTGCTTTGCTGTGTTGATCCAAAGCTCACCCTGGCTGCCGTAGCCGGCGTCCATCCCTGAGCCGTCCCACGACTCCATGGCCGAGTCCACGCTGGGGATGGTCGTGGAGTAGAGCTCGGACAGCTTATTGGTCTGCTGGCTGTCCGTCAAATCGTCCTCCTCGGTGTCGCTGATCTCGTTCTCCGTCGTGTCCTCTGCTTCTGCCGCCTTCCTCTCCTCCAAATCTTTGAGAGGAAATAGTTGGCTTTAAGTTTTACTCGGGGGGGGGGGGGGGAAGTTAATCAAAAGACAAATACATCTTCAGAGAGCTTAGAAAGGTGACTGCTTCTGGTTAGTCGACGAAATGAAACAAAGATTGATCGTCACAATGGGGAGATGTGATTCTAACCCTAAGCCTTGAGGGATTTCAGGCATCATAAAAAAAGACTTCTGGAAAAGCATCAGGAAGAGTTTCTCGTCCTTACTGTCGAGCTGCTTTTTGATCTTCAGGGTGACCGTCTCTCCGGCCATCTGCAGCAGGTGTATGGCTTCACTCAGAGGTTTACCTTTCAGACTCACGCTGTTGATAGCCAGGATGCGATCGCCGACATGAATGGCCCCCGTCCTGAAACAACGAGAAGAGAAGATGCAGTCACGCGCTGAGATGAACGCCGTAACTGTGGGAGACGAGGGGTTAAATACGACATATGTTCAATAAATAAAACATTAGAACACAGTTCAAGTCATCGCTGAAGAGACGCCGTGCGGAGACAGAAAGATTTATTTTAGGAAATGTGAGCAGAGAAACTTTGGATTTAATGATTTGACCCGTTGTGTTTATTATTGGATCTGTCTTTGTGCTGCGCTGCAGGTACTCGCCCTCGACGATGAGGGCCAGCAACTGACAGGACGGAGGTTGGTGCTGCGTGCGTGCGCCGTATTGGAGGATACCAGAGGGCGCCAGTTTTAAAAAGGACCTGGGTAAGCTGAACGCGGCCCTCCTCCTTCCTCGCCTCCAAAGAGAGTCTTCTAAATTGAGATATTTGTAATGAAGTTGTTCGGTCCTGGTTGTGTTGTCGGGGAGAGTAGCCTTTTCCTTCATGTTTATGATGAAGAACTCTCCTTTGTCTTGCTTCCTTCTATGGTTATTTATTTTGAGTGGTTATCTGAGATCATCGCTCATGCATTCAGACGTCATGTTCACATCATCTGGAGCCGTATTTGTGTGCTTTAAAGAGAGTGTTTGCTTTATTTCATGTCTTTAGTTTCTCTGACTGACTGACTTTAACAGAATCACATCACTCAAACGGTTAAAAGGGGTCAACGTGGAGGTCGTCCAGAAGCCTCCCAGATGCAGCGATGTAGATGTCAGCCATCGTCCTGCACGTTCTTCTTGTGTCAAGCTGAGCCACATTTATTTATAGAGAGCTTTTAGCCGACAGGTCCCAGGGCACAGCGCAGGAAGTAGTCCTGAACAACAATTACATCACAGACTCCAAGAAACCAGGCCACAGAGTGTGTGTGTGTGTGTGTGTGTGTGTGTGTGCGTCGGTGTGTGCGTGTGTGTGCGTGGTGTTGTTTGCGTGTGTCGGTGTGTGTGTGTGTGTGTGTGTAGTGATCTGGATATAAGCTGAATCCACCACAGGACGATTCAGACTCAGGAAACCCGTTATGTCATCTCCATGCTGTGGACTCTCTCTGCTGCTATCCCGTCTTTCCACGGCGTCGTGTTTCTCATCAACTCATCTGTCGTGACTTCATGTCACGCAGCACCTGCTGCACGCTCAGCTGCCGGCGGCAGGGGGAATCCCTCTATTTATTGCTCCCTGGTCTCTTTATTGTCTCTCCTAATACGGTATAATATCACTTACAGACTGGATCGCTGAAACAGTCTCATCTACAGTTAATCATCCAAAACACTCAAGAAACTTCAATACAGCCAGAATTCTGCTGCTCGCCTTCTCCGTGTCCAGCTAGCGTTTTTTTTCTGAGCGCCAGCGTCTTTTTTCAGTTGTTTTCAACGGGTAGAGAGCAGCAGAAAGCGGCCGCCTGTATGAAAAGCGCAGTGCCCAGCGTCTTCTCTATAAGCGCTCCGCCATTTTTTTTGTGCGGCTGCTCCAAGCGCTCAAGTTGAAAATATTTCAGCTTTCTAGAGAGGCGCTCTTGACGTCATCGGCGCTCTTTTCCAAATGTATGATATTCTCTGTATTTTAGCCTCCTACGGTTCATGTCGTGTATCCACATCCTCTTTCCATCCGCTTCTCTGCCTGGAAAAAACGCTAGGTCCACATCCCCGCCGTCCTTTATAACCTCCACTGGCTCCCCGTCTCCCAGCGTATCCACTTCAAACTCCTCATCATCACCTACAAAGCCCTCCACAACCTGGCTCCTCCCCCCTACCTGTCTGAGCTCCTTACATCAGCACACTCAGGTCCCCCCCCCCCCCCCCCCCCAGCTCTCCACCTTCAAGAAATCCCTAAAGACTCACCTCTTCATCATCGTCTTCAACCACTAACAAACTCTGTTCTTATCCTCCTTCTCTGACATTATTTCTTTGTTCTACACGTCTTTCTGTTTTCAGAAAAGAGTTATAAAAGTCTCATCTTCACTGCGGACAATGTAAAAAAAAAAAAAACGTACACCTACTCGTAGAGCGGCGCTAACAATGACCATACAGAAATAATCAGAGAATTGGAGAATTAAGGTCTTTGGTTTTGTAGTCGGAGGTCTGTGTTTCTAAACGGAACTGACCTCTTCACTGTGTTTCTAAATTAGTGTCTGCTCTCAGAAGAGTCAATAGAACAAAAAGTCATGACCTTTCAGTGACCTTTGACACCAGAGGAGATCATTGTTATTCTAAGCACAGATTGGACCGTCACTGTCAGGGAGGAGACGTTGATCTACCCTGTATCCTGACTATCTAATATCTGTAAATATTATACATGGAAAAGTAGAATCTGAACACGTGAGGCCTGATTTAAGGATGAAAAGTGTTCTGGTTAACGGTTGTAGTCCACAGACCAGGCGTAGACCAATCACCAATCAGTATTGCTTTGTATGCAGGAGAAACGGTCAGTATGAAGAGAAAAAAACATGATCCGTCTGAGGTTATCTGACAATTTATTCTGGCCTACATTAAACCTATTAGGTTGATCGACAAATCTGCCTGACGCTGTGTCGCAAAAATGATGAGCGTTCCGATTTCCAGACTTCCTTGAATGCAGCAGAAATGATCAATCCGACGTCCATTCAACAGACAAACATTTTAAAAGTTGTTTTTTCTTCTCCTCTTGAGGACAGACCGGGCAAAGCGTGATGTTTACTTTTCAGAAATTTTCACAGCATCATGATGTTATTTCAGCAAATGTCAGACTCGTTAAAGGAATAGTTTGGTGGTTTTATTTTTATTTTTCTCGTTGTTTTTTATTTTAGATTTTAGATTTAGAGTTTAAGATTTATTTTTGGGCGTTTTGTGCCTTTATTGGAGAGATAGGACAGTCGATAGAGTCGGAAATCAGGGAGCGAGAGAGTGGGGATTGACATGCGGGAAAGGAGCCACAGGTTGGATTTGAACCTGGGCCACCCGCGTTGAGGACTATAGCCTCCATATATGGGATGCGCGAACTAACCACTGTGCCACCAGCGCCCCGGTTTGGTGTTTTTGAAGTGAGGTCATGTGAGGTACTCGTCGATAGTAAGTGTATTAGCTACAGGAGATTTTGTCCGCTAGGTCCCCTCTAATGAGAGACCGGCCGGAGTGCAGGCACCAAGCGGCAACCTCTGGTGTTTAAAAATGAAGCCGATGCTGAAGTGTAAAATCCTGCAGTTCCTCGAGTGTCCACTAGAGGATGACTGCAGAAGCACAGGAAGTCACATACACACCCATTCTAAAAAGCCTGTTTTCACAGCAGAGATTAACATGTTTACAGGAGTTTGACTTCATTCTCTTTTTAGGACATTTTTACTCCATGCACAGATTTTACACTGACCAATCACACACATCCTCCCGGTCGAGCGCTCCACCTGCAGGCTCCGACTCGGGTTTAATATAATGTCATCACTCTACAAGGAGCGACAAGGTCGAGGCTGCAATAAATATTTCAAACATGCTCACAGAAAAATCCAATAACAAAACACAGACACAGCGCAATCCTAAACCTGGATTTACAAGTGAGTGTGTGTGTGTGTTTGTGTGTGTGTGTGTGTGTGTGAGTGTGTGGGAGTGTGTGTGCGTGTGTGTACCTCTCGGCCAGGCCTCTCTTGGTCAGGCCGGATATAGTGATGGGGTCAAAGGGCTCCTCGGTGCCTGAGATGGTGATACCCAGAGGGCCTCCGTACCGCTTCAGCTCCACCGTGTAGATGATGCTGCCTGACGTCTCCTGCTCGTCTGAGACACACGCACGCACGCACGCACGCACGCACGCACGCACGCACGCACGCACACACACACACACACACACACACACACACACACACACACACACACACACACACACACACACACACACACACACACACACACACACACACACACACACGCTTGTTATTCCAAGATTACAAAAAGTAGTGAAACCGCTTCATGGACGAAGCTCTGTTCGAACATGTCAACACAAAAACACTTCAGTTAACTGTGTGATGAGGTCATATGTAATTCACACACACACACACACACACACACACACACACAATTGCATGCACACACACTTAACTCCAGAAGTAGGTCAAAACTCGTCAAGACATCACTGGTGAGGAAGAGCAAGTTCCCATGGTAACCAGGGAGAAGTGTGAATCGTCATCACCAAGCATGAATGCATAATCTCTGCATTTCTTACCCCACGTGTGTGTGTTTATGCGTGTGTGTGTGTGTGTGTGTGTGTGTGTGTGTGTGTGTATTCATGTGAACACATCCTCTGACTCACAATCCAGCTCTATTATGTAATCACATCTCATCAAACACACAGTGAAGCACGATGACGTCTCAGTGCAACATCTCGCGCTCTTGATTTAATTTTTAAAATGCGACATCATTTCAGACAAAAAAAAACAAGATGGTGGCCTTTAAATTGTTAAATCATGACAAGGGTCTTTAGCTGGAAATCACGTTCTGTTCACGTGTTTTGAAAATGAGAGTACTACATCAAGAGGATCCAGATTCTCTCCTCCAGATTCTTCTTCATTTGTTTTTATTTTATTGAATAAATAATGTGTTACTCCTCAAACGGTTTCGTCTTTCCTCTTCTGGGATGAATCGAGCTGTGCCACGGAGCATCATGACTTAAAGCAGCAGGCAGCAGGAGTCTTTTAATGTTGGACAACAGCACCACCCGGTGGACAGACAGTCAAAGTGCGTCTCAATTAACTGAACCCTGGACCTGATCTCCTGTGAGGAGATTTATCTGGTTATGAAATAGACTGATATTAATCATGACGCTTCTTTATGAGCTACAAAAGCAAACTAGACCGTGAGGGAGAGTTTTTATCCTTTCTATGTATTCAGTTTGGATGAACGCTTTTACAGCACGCTCCAGAAACAGCCTTGTTTTACAGTTTTCACATCATCCATTCATCTGCTGTATATGTGTCAAAGCTGGAGGAGAGGCGGGTCACACCCTGGACTGATCCCCAGTCCACCACAGGGCTGACTCTGATCCGTTGTCCACACTTGGGAGGGTATTTTTAAACCCAGAAGCACACGCGTACCTGAGTTGTCTTCGTCTTTGCGTATCTTTAGTTTGACCAGCTCCTCGCACTGCTGCAGGATCTGCTCCGCGTCGTCCCGGGAACAGTTCTCCAGTCGGATGTTGTCGATGGCCAAGAGTTTATCACCGGGCTCCAGAGTTCCTGTTCTGGAGGAGACAAACAGACACACAAAGAGGGTTTCTGACGCGCTGCTCTCGAGGAAGTTCACGATAAGAAACACGTCCGCTCCAAAACATTTCAGGGAGCCAGTTTAAGGATTGCCACAGCATCTCCGTTCTCTGCTCTGAATGCTTTGGTGACCAGGTGGTGTTTGAGGAGATTTTTGAAGATGCCCAAAATGCAGGCCTGTGGATGAGGGCCGCAGACGACGGGACGGGGTGTAGGGAAGGAGGATGTAGGGAAGGAGGTGGTGTAGGGAAGGAGGAGGTCTTTGAGGTATGGTGTGTGTGTGTGGGGGGGGGGGGGGGGTAGACTATGGAGAGGTTAATATAGGTGAGTAGGAGGAGTTTATATTGAATGCAGGACTTCATCATCACATGTTTTGTTCATGTTCAGATACTTTTATTGAACATCAACTTTTTGCTCAAGGACATTCAGACATCTTCATATCATCCACGTTGTTTGTTGTATGACCACACTAACCAGGACCGAGACAGATCCGAGACCAGAGTACTCCGACTCAAAACCAAGACCATAAATATCGGAGAGGCCTTTTTCGTCTAATCTCAGTAATGACGTGGAATAGTCTGTCAGTGATGGTCTTGACCGCCCAATCTGAGACCGAGACAAGACCTTCAAAAAAGTGTTCTCGAAACTGGTCTTAAGACCAAGACCGGTCGAGTACTACAACACTAACATCCATGTTGTTTGTTGCTGTTGTTAAACATTCAGACTTTCCAAACTGAAAGCACATGAACACACTTCACCAACTCGTAAACCCGGCCCATCCGAGGAGCACCTGAACGCAGCACACGTCCCCCATACTTCCTGGCCTCTCGTGTGCTGGCCTGCCTGCTCTCGAGGACATCCGTCTGTCTCTGTCTCACCTTTGTAAGAGTTTTGGCGTTCAGTCAGCAACCATAAATCAACAGGAGGGAGTAGAGTAGACGACGTACCTGTGTGCCATGCTGCCCTTCTTGATGTCAGAAATGATGAGAGGCTCTCCCTGCTTCTTACTGGCTGTGGAGAGAGATGACATCACACAGAGCGTATAAGAACAAAGATATCGCCTCTCATTACAAATACAACAAGAAAAACAATAAACAGACATGAGGCTCTGGAAGAAGAAGAGGTAAAATTTGTCATAAATCTCTCGTCTGAAACTTTCCAGAAGAGAAAAACAGAAGCATGCTGCAGAGTGTGGAGAAATCAGTGACTCACTTCATGCACTGTGAGAATGTTCTGACTCTGAGCTGTAGAAACTTCCAACCAGGAGATGGCGCTGTTGCATCACTCTCAGCAATGAAGCCTCTTATTCATAAAACCACAGTCTGAGGTTTTAATGCCATGTAGGTTAACAGCTTTTAACGAGCAGAACTCCAACGGGCAAGAAACTTTAATCGAGAGAATGAATGATATCAAACCCCTCAGGTGTCATCCTTATTCAAAACTTCAGAATGCATTTTTATTTACACAGAAACTAAAAGTAGAGCGTTCTCTTAACAGGAGGAATTAAAGGTCCAACCAGACTGAAATGTTAAAGTGACCTTACTTTATGATCAGACATTAAGGAAACATGCTATGTTGAAGTGCTGGCTTCTCTGACAGAGTGTGTCCTCCTTCTAACTTTAGATTCTGGTCCTGAATGCTCTGGATTTGTTTGGACCAGAGAAGGTAGGCGGTTTTAAGGCACCACCGTTTTGGATGCCCCTCGGTTTGCCAGATATGAGAGCAGTTATCAGGTCAAAGCAACAGGTGTTGCAGCGATGGAAGCGGGCAAGAGAACTGGTTCAGATAGAAGTGATTGTACCCAACCTAAAAAGCCTCTGCATGTTTCTAATAAGCTCCATGAGCAGAAACGTGCTCAAACTAGGATCAATATTGGAGATGCTTTTTGAAAAATGGAGAGAGGTTAGAACGCAGAAAGGTTTACAGACCGATGCAGAGCTGACTAAACACTGAAGCTTCAGTGACCACCACATGGCGACCTGCGTGAGTATTGACTCTAGAGAGGAGGGGGCGGGGGGGGACAGCTCTCTACAAGGTTTAGAATTTAACTGCAGTAAACACTAGGGGTCAGAGTTAAACACTGCTCATTTAACAATTCCATGTTTATTCAGGTTTTTACTTTCTCTTTATAAAGTACTCAATGAGCTCTGCCTCTTATAGATGAGTTTATATTTCTTTACTTTACTATATTTAAACGTGTAGCAGGCGGTCATGCCACCAAGCCTCACTCTTTTATAAAAGACGTGTATGTTGGCACACTCAGTTTAAACACATCCCAGGTAAACAATGATATTTTAGTGTCCATTGAATGCAACACTCGTGTTTGCAGCGTGTTTCTCCTGCCTCCGTGAAGCACTTTAAAGTTCAACGTGTCTCGAAGGCGCTGTACAAATGAACTCGTCTCGCCAAACTTACAGCGAGAGGCCGCTGGCTCGAGATGAATGTCAGCAGAATAAAAAAGAGAGGCTGAATGTTTGGCCTGGTATCTATACTACTTTATAAACATCGCCGGTGTTTATAGCTGAGTGTTCCTGCAGGCCGCGGTTACCACGGGAAACGTGTGTGTGTGTGTGTGTTTGAGCAGACGCGGGGTGGTCTCCTGACATTTAAACACTCCGCCAGCAGCGTTTCAAAACAAAAAATAGATCTTATGAATTTTGTTTAGTGTGTGTGTGTGTGTGTGTTCCAATCAGTTTGTGTGTGTGTGTGTGTGTGTGTGCGTCTGTCCCAGTCAGTGTGTGTGTGTCCCAGTGAGTGTGTGTGCGTATGTGTGTGTGTGTGTGTGTGTATGTGTCCCAGTCAGTGTGTGTGTGTCCCAGTGAGTGTGTGTGTGTCCCAGTCAGTGTGTGTGCGTATGTGTGTGTGTGTGTGTGTGTGTGTCCCAGTCAGTGTGTGTGTGTCCCAGTCAGTGTGTGTGCGTATGTGTGTGTGTGTGTGTGTGTGTGTGTCCCAGTCAGTGTGTACTTCCCTGTGAGTGTGAATGTGTGTGTGTGTGTGTGTGTGTGTGTGTCTGTCCTAGTAATTTTGTGTGCGTGTGTGTGTGTCCCAGTCAGTGTGTACTTCCTTGTGAGTGTGAGTGTGTGTGTGTGTGTGTTCATACCGCTGATGGTGAGCCCAAGCTCCACTCCTCTCTTCTTGGGCAGTTTGACATGAAACGTACCACTGCTAGGCACCACGGACTCTGCACAACAAAACACACAAAAACACACACACACACACACACACACACAGAAACACACAAAGTCAAACAGTCTGAGAAACTTCTTAACAGCAACAAACAGGCTTAACATCTGTAATTAGCCGACATTCAGCCCTCGCTCTGATCTCCTCTGATTGGCTCGTCTGCCGGTCAAACATCGCCTCCGTTTGCCCTGCGTGATTCAGAACACTAATAATACTAATTCCAGCGGTGAAACATCTCTGCTGCATTCAGGCACAAACACGGAGAGAGGAAAACAGACACTTCAGCTCCTCAGTTCGGATTCCTGTAAACGTCCTGACGCTGAGAGAATGATTTTTTTTTTTACTTCCTGGGCGAGAAAACATTGAGTTGAAGTGGAAAGAAATCAGAATATGGCGATTTATAATTTGCATCCTTCCCTTTCTGAGAGTTAGAGTTCTTTGTGTTTTGATGTAATGCTGTTCCTCACAGCCACAGAAACCGGATCACATCGACTCCACGAGCTTGCTGCCAAACCAACATCTGCGGCATCAGCCTCTGAGGTTAAACATCAAATATCCTTGTTTCCTCTCTGGAATTTATCTGTGCATAAACGCTTTAATTTAGTCATTTGATGGAGATATTAACTCATGAGATGATGCAACGTTAAGAAAGGAGACAAGCAAAAACAAAAAGAGTGACTTCAGAGAGATGAAATCAAATGAAATCAAAAACGATATCGAGGGCAATAAAACAAATCAAAGGAGGAGGCAGGAGACTATCCTCAAAACATCTCTCTCCTCTCTGCAGATATTACACTGGCTGGCTGTTATTTTTAGAGTTCATTTTAAAAAGTGTCTCAGAAACACTGACATTATTTTCCTCTGCTCGAGTTAAGTGGTGAGTTGGAGTCTGTGTGCAGGAAGGAAAACTTCGCTCAGAAGAACGACGCACCGAGCTAAACAACAAAACGCTTCTAGGGAGCCTGGTGCTGCAGACACCGGAGAGACCCGGAGACCCCAGACATGTGGGCTTGTGCACTTTTGGCTAACTAACTGTATCCAACGCTCTCCACAACACCATTAACCAAGAGGCATGGTGCTGCCTGTCTCTGGTCTTAGGCCAGCTACAATCACCTGTGTCCTGCATTGTTGTGTTAGCATGCTAATGTTAGCACTCTTTAGTTAGCTTGCAGCTTCACATTGCATGTAAATTGACACAGAATGATCGTGATGTAAAAACTCTTACTAACATCCAAATAATCAGCGACTATGTTCTTCTTCTTCTCTCTAGCCCTTGACTAAAACAGCTTTTATACACAAGGGGAGGAGCCGGCCGTCCCGTCCATGTAAACACGACTCTGACAACAACACAGCCAGCGGGACTCGAGCTTCTCCCTCATTGTAGACAGTCATGACTCAGAGACACATTTACACAGGATAGACTTGATTTATGATATATTTATGTGGAACATGTTGCTCTGTAGTCTTCAATGCTCCTACATTGCACCTTTTGTACATTTTGTGTTTTATTTTTTTATTTTTTATAGTTTATATTTTATATTTTTAAATTCTATTTTATATATTGTAAAAGCTTCTTAAACTGTATTATTTAAGTTGTTGCTAGTTCTGCTTTATTTCCTTGTTAATTGTTTAGCACCAACACACCAAGTCAAATTCCTTGTATGTGTAAATGTACTTGGCAATAAACCCTGATTCTGATTCTGATTCTGATACTAATAAAAGATCTGACACACGGGGGCATCTTCAGGTGTCTGACACAAATCACAATGCTGTAAAACACTTTACGTCATAACAAAGAGAAATAAGCGAGCTATTACAGAAGAGATAATCATATCAGAGGTTTTAACAATTGTTTTAATGATACTGGAGATATAAATCAGAGAATCGTTAGCTTCACCAACCTGCTACATCGAATTCTATCTCCAGAGAGACCTTGTTGGTCAGCGCTGCATCTCGGAGAAGCTGATTGGCCTCCTCCAGTGTCCCGTCCTCGGTGGGGATTCCATTGATCGACAGGAGGCGGTCCCCCACCTGCAGCAGGCCGCACCTACAGCAGGAGTAACCATGGCGATGTCAGAAATGTTGGAAAATACAAACACATATCTTTGAAGGTCAGGAGGGTTTCTAAGAACTACAACTCCCAAGTTCCCAAGTTTCTAATCAATGCAAAATGCTATTTTTGCATTTAGGTCTGGTCTTGGTCTTGGTCTTGGTCTTGGTCTTGACTCGGTCCTGATCCCTAAATGTCTTGGTCTTGACTCAGTTTCTCCCTGCCTTGCTCTTGGTCTTGGTCTTGACTCGGTCTCTCTCCAGCTTGGTTCTGGTCTTGACTCAGTCTAGATCTTGGTCTTGTCTCCGTCTCTCCCTGTCTTGGTCTTGGTCTTGACTCGGTCCTGGTCCCTAAATGTCTTGGTCTTGACTCGGTCTCTCTCCAGCTTGGTTCTGGTCTGGACTCAGTCTAGATCTTGGTCTAGTCTCGGTGTCACCCTGCCTTGGTCCTGTCTCGGTCTCGGAGCACTCTGGTCTTGGGTATGTCGTGGTCTCGATTAGTGTGGTCTTGACTACAACACTTACAGGTTCAATGAGGATGTAGCTGCTCATGCTAGCAGTTTTAAAGACGATTAGTTGTGGTTAAGTGTAATTGAGGGGTGGTGTGGCGGCGGAGTGTCAGGGTTTATTTGGATTCCGCCTGTCAAACAGGACGGAGGGTAATTATTGATTCATCCAGCGTGGGTGCAGGGAAGCTAGCTAATTAGTGTTGTTAGCGTGGGCGCTAATGGAGAAAGGAGTGTGGCCTCGGGGTGCCGAAACACACCCAGCACTTAGAGAGGCTGTTAATACGACAGGAGCATAAATCAGCACACACACACACACACACACACACACACACACACACACACACACACACACACACTAACACAATGCTGCAAAACATCAAAAACTTATGCAGAGAGACTGTTTCATGTTGTAAAGAGAAATGCATGAATGAAAGTGAAATAATGACACAAACATACAGGATTACAGAGAGACGTACAGCTGCATGTGTTTATATTTAAACCCCGCCTACACATGTACAGTAAATGTTAAATTATAATCATACACCCACACACACATCACACATCGCATAGAGCTGCTAATACACCGCCAACAGATCACACACACACACACACACACACACACACACACACACACACACACACACAGTCAGAGCCTTCAGAGCCTGGCTTGTCATTCCTTTTATCCTTATATGAGCGTTCATTTTGAAATTAACTCCAGGTTACTTCCTTAACTTCCAAACTTATTGTGTCAGCTGGATCGCTGACACCCTGAGCGTGAGCATAGCGCCCCCTGAACTTTAAGCCCCGGGTGTCTTTGATTCTGCATTCTGCATATTTCTACATTTATAGATACATACATTTGGCTGATAAGAATAATTGTGTGATTCACGGAGGTGTGACTTTTCTTATGATTGTTTTGTTTTGTTTTCTGAGTCAGTCTACGTTAGGGGGCGACGAGAGTACACAAGGCTAAGGCCCCGTGTCCACCTAGCGTTTCTTTCTCAGCACTAGCATCTTTTATCAGTTGTGTTCAATGAGTAGAGAGCGTTCGCACCAGAAAGCGGCCGTCTGGATGAAAAGTGCAGCGCCCAGCGTCACAGTGTGTATGTGTTTCGGTGTGTGTGTGTGTGTGTGCGTGTGTGTGTGTGTGTGTGTGTGTGTGTGTGTGTGAGTGTGTGTGTGTGTGTGTGTGCTCACCTCTCTGCAGAGCTGTCAGGCTCTATGAACCTGATCAGCGGGGGTGCTGACAGTGTCTCTGTGGCAAATATTCCCCCCTGCAGCTGGACCCCGAAGCCGTTTAGCGGGTCGCCTGTTAGAACGACCTCACTGGTCTCTACATGAACCACCTGACCACCGGGACCCACCGAGCTGGACGCCAGAGACACTAAACATACAGGCATACAGAAGCAGGATTCATTTTTATCATTCTCTTCTCTTTAAAAAATAACAATAAGTCAGAGAATCGTTGAGGCGTGCTTACAGGAACTTTTGTGTTCTTTCTTTCTCTGCCGCCGTTTGAGCAGCGAGTTCCGAGGACTCATGGGAACTGAAGGTCGGGGCAGGGTGCTGGAGCTCTGACTGCTGGGGCCCGACGTGGTCGTAGAGCCCGGGGAGAAACTGGCAGAAACCAAAGCTGCAGAACAGAGAGAGAGAGAGAGAGAGAGAGAGAGAGAGAGAGAGAGAGAGAGAGAGAGAATGAGAGAGAGACAGAGAGAGAGAGAGAATGAGAGAGAGACAGAGAGACAGAGAGAGAGAGAGAGAGAGAGAGCGAGAGAGACAGAGACAGAGAGAGAGAGAATGAGAGAGAGAGACACAGAGAGAGAGAGAGACAGAGAGAGAGACAGAGAGAGAGAGAATGAGAGAGAGACAGAGAGAGAGAGAGAGAGAGAGAGAGAATGAGAGAGAGACAGAGAGAGAGAGAGCGAGAGAGAGAGACAGAGACAGAGAGAGAGAGAATGAGAGAGAGACAGAGAGAGAGAATGAGAGAGAGACAGAGAGAGAGAGAGACAGAGAGAGAGAAGAGAGAGAGAGAGAGAAGAGAGAGACAGAGAGAAAGAGAGAGAGAGAGGGGGAGAGAGAGAGAGAGAGAGAGAGGGGGGGAGAGAGAGAGAGAAAAGTAAGATAACTGAAACACATGGACGACAAGATTAGGATTGACGACTTTTTCCTGAGTGTTGCTGAGCTTGAAAAACGACACATTGCACGTTACTTGGGAAGCACCGGCGTGCAGCTATAATTCATGGCACGCCAGTTTGACAACGCTGTAGGCCTATGCACTTGGCACCATGACTTCAGCGTGGCATGCCACCAGGGGGCCGGCTCCATTCGTACCACTCGTCTTCCACCATCACGATTCACATGTTGATGAATACCAGTGGACACTCTTTACAACATCTTCTAATAAGTCGGCGATATTGAACGTTGGATTGTTTGGTATCGTCATAATGACAGTAGAGTTATTAGCATACACATGTCGTTGCCTAAGCAAGAGCTGATCCTGAATAGCAAGGCTAGCCTAGCAACCGTAGCCAGTCAGAATAATCGATGGCAGAGAGTGTGATCCAACTTGTACGCATCATGTGAACCTCAGCATCAACATTCCCACAGTCAGATTTACAAAACCTTCTGTGACTGCCTAGATCCAAGACAAGGTGCAATGGGGATCTGGCTTTTTCTATTGCAGGACCAAAACTGTGGAACTCTTTGCCCCCAGACATCCGTCTCTCTCCCACTATTGGTGTTTTTAAAACTCGCCTTAAGACATATTTTTACTCAATTGCCTTTAATGTTCAGTAACCCGTCAAGCACAAAAACCCATAGCTCTGTTAGTCTTGTGTTACACTGGAATTAACTGTTCTTTTTTAAATTGTTGTTGTTGTCTGTTACTTTCTAATGCTTTGTTTCTGCAGTGTTCAGCACTTTGGATCAACTATGTTGTGTTTAAAGTGCTATATAAATAAAGTTGAGTTGAGTTGAGGTATCTGCCAGGAGGGGGCACTATAATAACATTTAGTAACGACTTCTAACATCCACATAATGAAGAGATATAAACTTCTAGGAAACGGCTTGAGGGTTTCCTCAAGGCTCATAGTGAGAGTTTTCACTGGTCCAGCCCTGTATGCCCGTCTGACTGGCAACATGGCGCCTCCGGTCCAGCGGCATTTGCCCCCCACAACCGGCACGCTGCTTGTCCAGAACCGCCATGTGCCACACTGACTGGCAACATGGCGCTTTTGGTCCTGCAGAATGAGGCTCTCTGACCGGCATGCAGCTTGTCCAGAAACGCCAGACTTGCACATGGAGCTTTCGGTCCAGCGGCATGTGCCACTCTGACTGGCATGCCGCGACGATGGCCGTAATCCAAGTGCACAAGTCGCTGTGTTCCCTAAGTGGCGTCCCACATGCTGCTCCTCTATCTCGCCGTCACTCCTTTTTCCTTGTTGTGTTTTGCTCTTACACTTGCAGTAGTCGAGGCTGTTGATGGTGTTGTTGTTGGAGGCCGTCCATGACTTGTTGAGGGTGGAGCTTGTGTTGCAGAGGGTGGAGTTTGCAGTGTGACAGTAGTTGACGCAGGGGTCCCACGAGTGGGGGTGGTCCGACTTCTGAACCTTCACTGGAACACACACACAAATCATTTGGTTACATGAGGAGTGTTTGGACGTACATGTTTTCCTAGAAACCTCAACATGGGCAGAAATGTCAGCACTAAGCACGCCTTACAACATGACGTCAACTCACTGACTCACATTCAGACAATCAGCGTTAAAATCTGACACTTGGTGCCTTGTTTGTGTTTTTAAACTGTGTTAGAGAACACTGAGTAACACAGAACATGAGGCATGTAAATGTAAATGAATGCATCATCCTAATTATTATTCTGATTGTCGTAAAAAGAATGTTGAGAACAAGAATTTTTTTTTTGAAGATTTATTTTTGGGGCTTTTTGTGCCTTTATTGGAGATAGGAAAGTGGATAGAGTCGGAAATCAGGGAGAGACAGAGAGAGAGGGGGAATGACATGCAGGAAAGGAGCCAAAGAGGTCAGATTAGAACCCGGGTTACCCGCCCAGAGGACTACAGTACAGCCTCCGCACATGGGAAGCACCCATTAACCACCAACGCCCGGAGAACAAGAACCTTTAAGAGTTTCAGGATACCATGCTTTAAACTGGGACAATCCTGCAATCCTTGGGGGGCACTTCTTGAGTACTGCTATGGTGCACTTGTGCTCAGCGAATAACCCCCAACAGCTCAAGCGCTCTGTCATGTGCAGCCCCACGTTCACACCTCTCCTTTAGTGCATGTCCATAAGATCCTGTTTGTGTGAGTATTTCAGCCTGTTTGTGTAACATGTGGTCATTTTTAATAAAGGACATATTCAAACAGATCCAAAGTGATCTTCCCTATGCTTCCTGTAGGATCTCTGAGAAAAGGGGATGACACCTGATGCATGACACAAACTCTTGCAGGCGCTGCGTCAGTGAAAAGAACAACAACAGTTCATCTCAAAGCCTGGAACAACATGAAGAAAAAGTTAACATGCACTTTCCAGAATGCATCTCTTAATCCTTATGATGATCCATTTGATGTTTTCTAAATCCAGAGGTCAATTAACAAGATCAAAAACCACGAAAAGATGCGACCCCGATGAGCCCGCCATCTGTTCAGATGTCTCTGTTCATCAGAAGACGGGGAGAACCTCTTCAGGGGAAACTCCCACTGCGGGCATCGTCTTTACAATCAAGGTTAAAATCTGACAACCTACAGCAGCCTGATAATGTGTAATCCCTCCTCACACACACACACACACACACACACACATACTTCTATCTGAGCTCTGATGTCGATCCTAAGCCGGCCCCGTGCTGCCACCGCCATCCTGCAGAGTCTTTTGTTTTCTCCACATGTGAGGCATATTATCTGGAGCGCTCTGCTGGCAGGAGGTCTGAGGAGCACAAGTGTCGGGCGGCCTCGGGGTGATACCAGACGAATGTGCAAACGTGTTCTCCTCTAATCCTCCCCGAGTAAAAAATTAAGTTGTTGCGGCCGCAGAAGAAAAGCTGCAGAGGCAGATCTGCTGCAGACACACACACACACACACACACACACACACACACACACACACACACACACACACACACACACACACACACACACACACACACACACACACACACACACCTATGCACAATCTTTAATAAGATGTTTTATTAATTCAGCAGCTACCTCCAACGTCTCCTGTTAGGCATCAGAATACAAAGAGTCTAAACTTGTAACCTGTTTGTTTAGTGGAAGAAATACATCACATTTAAATCAATAAAATAACTTCTACATATTTTGTTTGAAACTTTTGTAGCAACACGCTTACTCAGCATTTTCCCTTTCCTGTCGTCACATAACCTCGTCCACACGTCGGCGGGTATTTTTGAATACGTCACACCTTTCATTCGCAAACAGCGTTTCAGGTCTCTGTAAACTCTCCTTTAGTAAAAACTCCTTCCAGGGTGAAGATGTTCAGAAACTGTTTAAGGTGTTTCTGTGTAGACGGGGAAAACGCTGTGCACCTGTGTGATGTCATCGTGCGACGCTGTCTCTTTAGTTTACATGAGATTAGTGCGATGGCCGACGTCACCAAACTAGTGCTAACGATGCTAACTGGACTTTTTACACGCTCACACATACACACACAGTTACTCTCCCACTATGTTGACGAGCAGAGACGCCTGATTGGACGACGGAGGTCACTGCTGCTTCATACAACACGCCCACCACACAAACCCCGCCCACAATGCCAGAGGATTTGGAAGAGACCCGGTTGGACTTCGGGGTGGGGGGACAACTTTAAAAATGAAATGGTCACTGCAGAGGAATGGTGAGAAAAAGTTGCAGTCAGCGCAGCAGACCTCACTGGCCCACATTAGAAGTCGCTGGTAATGTGTAAACAATTTGTAATAAAACAATTTGTTTCTGAAAGTCCGTTGATTACGTTCCCAGCGTTGCATTAGTGTAAAAATCTATTTTCAAGCCACATAGGAGAGGGGGATGATTTTGATTAAATCTGGAATAGTCATCACACCGGCCACCACATTCATAATTATTGAGTTTTTCTGAGGCTGAAGAAACATCATTTCTTTTGAGGTCTGATATAAATCATCCTGACCAGGATCACAGACTGCTGGTGTGTTTCACGAGCTGGGAGTGAGAATGTGCTGCAAAAGTTACAACAAGACGGGATAAAAGAGAAAGGTAGGAGAGGAAGAAAGAAGGGAGGACAAGATTGAAAACAAGAGAAGAACAGAGGAGGCAAGAGGAAGGAGATGAAAGTGATAGGGAGGAGAGGAGGAGAGGAAGTTAGGAGAGGAGAGAAGGAGAGGAAGTTAGGGGAGGAGATGAGGAGAGGAAGTTAGGAGAGGAGAGGAGAGGAGGAGGTGTCAGGCTGACAGCACACAAGAGAGAGAGAGAGAGAGGTGAACAGAGGAGGCAAGAGGAAGGAAATGAAACAGATAGGGAGGAGAGGATGTTAAGGGAGGAGATGAGGTGAGAAAGGAGGATCGGAAAACATGAAAAGAACAGAGGAGGCAAGAGGAAGGAAATGAAACGGATAGGGAGGAAAGGAGGAGAGGAAGTTAGGAGAGGAGAGGAAGTTAGGGGAGGAGAGGAGGAGATGAGGTGAGGAAAAAGGGCACAAAAACGAGAGAAGAACAGAGGAGGCAAGAGGAAGGAGATGAAACGGAAAGGGAGGAAGGGAGAAGAGGAAGTCAGGAGAGGAAAGGAGGAGAGGAAGTTAGGAGAGGAGATGAGGTGAGAAAGGAGGGCACAAAAACAAGAGAAGAACAGAGGGGGCAAGAGGAAGGAGATGAAACGGATAGGGAGGACAGGAGGAGAGGAAGTTAGGAGAGGAGAAGAGAGGAGAGGAAGTTAGGAGAGGAGAGGAGAGGAAGAGAGGAAGTCAGGAGAGGAGAGGAAGAGTGGAAGTTAGAAGAGGAGAGGAGAGGAGGAGAGGAAGTTAGGGGAGGAGGTGATGTGAGGAAGGAGGGCACAGAAACATGAAAAGAATAGAGGAGGCAAGAGGAAGGAGATGAAAGGGATAGGGAGGAAGGGAGGAGAGGAGGAGAGGAAATTGAGAGAGGAAAGGAGGAGAGGAAGTTAGGAGACGAGACGAGGAGAGGAAGTTAGAAGAGGAGAGGAGGAGATGAGGTGAGAAAGGAGGGCACAAAAACAAGAGAAGAACAGAGGAGGCAAGAGGAAGGAGATGAAACGGAAAGGGAGGAAAGGAGGAGAGGAGGAGAGGAAGTTAGGAGAGGAGGAGGTGTCAGGCTGACAGCACACTAGAGAGAGAGAGAGAGAGAGAGAGAGAGAGAGAGGTGTAATGACTTTAATTAAATACCATCCTGCCTTCACACTCGCTGTCACTCAGCTCTCATTGATCCACCGCTTCTCTTTTCAACTCTCCCTCTCTCTCTTTTCCCGCCGTTATCACGCTGAGATGAAGCTCCCGCCCCGCACACACTCAACACAAAGTAGAGCTGAGTCTATTTCAGTCGGCCTTCATTTTCTGTCTATCATCTTCACTCTTTAATCCTGTCAATTTAAACCTCTCTCGACTCACGACTCCATAATCAGGTCAGGGAGAGAAAGCACGATTAAGAAAAACAGATATTTCCAACAGCTAGGAAAAAGCGTGTTTCATGCTTCCTACAATCCTGCAGCTTTGCACGTTTTACACATGTGTGTGTGTGTGTGAACGAGCATACGTGTGTGTGTGTGTGTGTACACTTGTCATCATTAACCCCTCGGCTGTGAGGCGTTAACCTGGATGCTGAAGGCAGCTGCAGGAATCAGCGTTTCCCGTAAATCCACTGGAGCTAATTCTCCATCACTCACAAACGGGTGAAGAAACACTCCTTCAGATGATTAAGCGGGAAGTTGCTGTCGTGGCTAAAATACGGAGTCTTTGTCTTCTTCTGGTCTGCTAACCGTGCAGCTAAAAGAAAAAAACGTCTTAATATCATCTTATTCCCCTGCTGAGCATGATGTGATGACATGTTCCTTAAGAGTTAAACCTTAAAGGCAGGGTTGGTAATTTTCTAAAACTAGCATGATTTTGAAAGTAGCATTCCCTCAGTGCTCCGTCTGCACCCCCTCCCCTCTGTGCTCCCTCTAAAGCCACGCCCCCTCACTTACACGAACGAGCGCCGTCTCTCCAGAAGTGGACCTCAGCTCATCTCTTACATTGTGTAGAAACTACGTTGTGAGTAAACTCACAGTATACACTCCCACCAGCCCTATTCGAGTGTGGGCTAGAGCACACGAGAGGTAGAGGGCGGACCTAAAGATAATTTCAACCAGAATCTGAAAAAGTGACTCCATCCATCACCCATCCATTCTCTTCCTCTTATCCGAGGTCGGGTCGCGGTGGTAGCAGGCGCACTAAGTCGCCCCCAGACTTCCCTCTCCCCAGCAACATTTTCAAGCTCCTCCTCCTGGGAGATTCTGAGGCGCTCCCAAGTTAGACGGGATTTATAATCCCTCTAGTGAACTCTGGCTCTACCCCCGGGGGTCTCCTCCCACAGGAAGTCAAGAATCACAGAATTAAAACAAATCAAAAAGCTATTGTTTAAACAGGTTGGATGTGGTTTTAAGTGACCTTATCATCTAAGTTCTACTTCCTGTTCACATCCAAAAGACAAGATGTGTAACTTTTCTCACATTAGCAGAAGTTGACTCATATTTTCAGACACGTGGCAGCTGGTGCACCCACCTGTGTCGTGCTGCTTCCCAGCTAGCCGTGTCTGATGGGAGGGGAGCATTTCTAACTTCACCAGCTCTGTTGTGCTCGCCAGAAGCTGCGTCGCCTCCAGGACCGTGCAGTGCTCTGTCGACGTTCCGTCTATGGACAGCAGGTGATCCCCGGCATGCAGCGCTCCACATCTGGTAAAAAAAAACAACACCAAAAAAAAACAGAGATAGGAAGAATCAGAGAAGGATCTGAACACTGTAGAACAGAGGAGGAATAAATAAGTTGGAAAATCACATGCAGGTAACACACGGTCGGATGAGGACTCTGCAGAGCCGGTCACCCAGGTGCGTCTGGATTTCAAACTGTGGTTTAAATATTAAAAAAGAAATCCGTAACCATGTGGGGATGGATCCTGACTGAGCTCAGAGCTTCACACCCACCCTGTCCGCAACTCTGAGGTTATTTCAGAGCTGGATTCAGAACTGACACAGAGTTCAAGTGCTTCATGTATATTTTAGAGCCAGACTGAGGCTCCGGGCAGAATCCTGTCTCCTGCCGTCTGTGTTAAGTTTCAGAGCTGGACACGGGTAATGTGTGTGTGAGTCTTAAGAAAGAGGAGCAAGCGAGAGAGAGAGAGAGAGAGAGAGAGAGAGAGAGAGAGAGAGAGAGAGAGAGAGAGAATTTTTGATTTTTAAACAGACCTTCAGACCTACTGTTCAACAATAATATACATTCCTAAAATTCACAAATTACATTCACAAAATAAACAGATTTTACATCAGCACATGTCCATAAACTAACTGATCATGCTCCATCACCTGCTCTAGAGCTTTTACACAGGCGAGAGGACGGAGGGTCGATACAGGCCACAGGGCAGAGGAAACAAGATTATTGGACACAAGTACACAGCTTTTAAAAGACATCTTTGGCAACAGCCAGCTCCATTTTTAAGACGTCCTTTTACTTTCTCTAACACACCCTCCCAGTTGTTATTCACAAACATTTGATTCCCCAAAAACACTCCCAAATATTTAAGACCTCCTGATTTCCAAACGAGGCCTCCAGGCAGACTGAGCCGACCCCTCAGCCTCTCTCCCACCATCACTGCTTCACTTTTCAGCCAGTTCACTTTGGCAGAAGATATCGACCCAAACAAATTCACAGTCTCTTTTAAAACATCGATATCTTTCTGCTGGTTGACAAACACAATCACATCATCAGCATACGCTGACAATTTAAAACAGACATCAGAGCCAGGAAAACAAACACCAGAGAGACCTGACCTCAGTCTGTGAAGCAGGGGTTCAATGGCTAAGGAATATAACATTCCAGATAAAGAACAGCCCTGCTTCACCCCCCTCTGTACACTAAAAGGAGCACTCAGGCCTCCGTTGATCTTTAGCACACTCGCAATGTCACGGTACAAAACCTGGATCTTAGCTAAGAAACATGGGTTGAACCCAAAGACGGTTAGAGTCCGCCATAGATACTGATGTTCAACCCGATCAAAAGCCTTTTCCTGGTCTAGTGAAATCAGACCAGTTTCTACAGAAACCAGAGACTTCCAAAACTTCCGCCCCATCACCTGCCCTAGTCCGGATGCCAGGACCTTGGACAGGGCTTTGTAGTCCGTACAAAGTAATGACACTGGTCTCCGGTTTTTTAAATCCTGAAGGTTGCCTTTCTTTGGCAGCAGTGTGATGACTGCTCTCCTGTAGCTCAGAGGCAGACAACCCCTCTCCAAACTGTCTTTAAGAACCTCCAGGAGATCCTCTCCCAGCACACACCAAAACACTTTATAAAAGTCAACAGGAAGTCCATCAATACCTGGAGCTTTTCCATTCTGCAGACTCATGACAGCACAGTAGAGTTCAGACAGACTGCATGTTTTCTGATCCCAGCAGAATCTGAGATCGATTGTCCACTGCTGGATCGTACAGAGTGAAAGATCTTTTGTCTGCTTTCCCTTTCCAGACCAAAAAATTGTCCCTGGTGACATTGCGAGTGTACTGTTGACACAACTGTTTAATCTAACTTTTTCCAAAGTTCCACCACTGCTGAATGGTTTTAAAATCAGACTTTAGCTGTCTGTGAGTGTCCCAAAAGTACTCCAGTGCAGACTTAAAAGCTTTATCGTGCAGCAGTGTGGTGTTAAAATGCCAATATGTGCTTTGAAGTCTGACATTCTTAATAAAAAACAGAACAATAAACGAGACAGTGATCAGTGAAGCCTACAGGAACAATAAGACACTCTTTAAAAACATTCATGTTGTGTTTAAAACAATAAAAGCGATCCAACCTGGCCAGAGATAATTTGGCACTCTAATTTTCAATAAGCAGCCTTCAATGACCTCCTCTACTTCACACGAAGCAGGCAGAAAGCCTCTAGAAAAAATAAAGCCAACTCCTCCACTACAGGTGAACTTATGGCTGAGGATCACCTCCCCAGGCCACTCCTTCCTCCACTGACTCTCGTTCTCAGAGTCACTGTGTGACTCTTGAAACATTAAAATATCTAACTTTTCGAACTCCATCAGTTGAAATAGTGCAGCTCTTTTGCATCATCTCTCGCTCCATTTACATTTAAGGTGCCAATTTTAAATTCACACATTGAGAGATAGGAGTTTAAAAAAGATAAATACACAACAAGAGGAAAGAGATGAGACCCAGTCTAAACATCATCATCGCTGATTTGTGCTTTCACTTTCAAGGTCAGTTTTCTGAGACGATAAATCTCTTGATCTGTGAGGCCTTCGTCACCAAAAGCACCGGAGCTCTGAGTTAAAGGCCGAGCTGAACTTAAAAAACGCTTCAGGTCTGGAAAGAATTCCTCTAAGTCCACCAGCCTGAGGCCCTTGGTGTCCTGTAGAAACTTTTAATCTAGGCTGAGGTGTAAGTGATGCTCCGCGGACCATGGGTCAATCCATGGCCGTGTTCATGGACGCCATCATCAGCTCGTACCTTCAGAGAGTGAAGTGTAACAAACACATGATGTGTGTGTGTGTGTGTGTGTGTGTGTGTGTGTGTGTGTGTGAATGTGTGTACCTGTCCACCACGCTGCCAGGTTTAACTCGGTCGATGACGATGACCTGCTTGTTTCGATGACTGGCTGAGGTCAGCGTGATTCCCAGCGTAGCTCCCGGCGACTTGGCGATCTCCACTAATAGCGGGCCGGAGGCGTTCGTCACCGTGTCTGATCGGGGAAAAGATGGATTTTATTTTTTATCACTTGCTCGCAAACACGACAGTGAGAAGACTGCCAGATGAGCTCGAGGCTAAAAATGGCCTCAAAGGAGAAAACTACCAGATACAGTATGCAGACCAGGGGATTCTTGCATTGCATTATGGGTAAGTGAAGGCAGCGCTCAGCCTGAGGCGGCGGTTGCCAAAACATCAACAAAACACACAACGGAGTCTTGATTTCAGAAACTTCATCCTCAAGCTTTAACTCATGCCTGAGCCAAGTATCCCAATGTGTGTGTGTGTGTGTGTGTGTGTGTGTGTGTGTGTGTGTGTGTGTGTGTGTGTGTGGTCCCTCACCCATGATGGTGACGTCGTACTCTATCTGGAACAGAGCTTCCTGTCCGCACTGGGCCAACACGCTGAGGGCGTCGCTGTGGTTGGCGTTGTGCAGCGGTACGCCGTCCACACTGAGGAGACGGTCACCGGGACGCAGCGTGCCTTCTCTGAACACACACACACACACACACACACACACACACAGACAAAATGACAACGTCAGATGTGAAAGCTCTGGAAATTTTATATGGATGCCGTGCAGTGGTTAGCTCTGTTCCCTCACAGTGAGGAGGTTCCTGGTTTGAATCCCCGTCTGACAGGAGCCTCTCTGTGTAGAGTTTGCATGTTCTCCCTGTGCATGTGTGGGTTCTCTCCGGGTACTCCTGCTTCCTCCCACAGTCCAAAGACATGCTCGTTAGGTTAACTGGTGACTCTGAATTGCCCGTAGGTGTGAGTGTGGCTGGCTGTCTGTCTCTATATGTCAGCTCTGTGATTGGCTGGTGAACAGTCCAGGGTGTAACCCCGCCTCTCACCCAATGACAGCTGATGAAGATGATCCAAAATGCAGCAGCGCGACTGGTCTTCAACAGATACAAAAAACACTCAGCTGTTCATCTCCCTCCACTGGCTCCCAGTTACTGCTCCCATCAAATTTAAAACTCACTTCCTGTCAGCACCTGTGGTCACTTCCTGTCAGCACCTGTGTGTCCGCTCAGACTGAAAGCTGTTCGTTTGCACTTCCTGACGTTGTTTCCTCCTCTCTAGATCCTCGCTTGTGATGTTCTTACTCTCTGATGTACATCACTTTGGATAAAAGCTTCTGCTTAATGAATTGTAGGCAACACATTTATGAGAAAGGGATGGATGTGAGGTCACAGTGACCTTTGAGCAATAAGATCTAATTTCTTCAAAAACGTAATGTCAGATTTGAAGAAATTCCCTTCAGGCGTTCCCGAGATACTGCGTTGAGGATGAACGAGGCGGATTGACAAAAAAAAAAACTGTAAAATGCCTCCGGCCACGGCTGTCGACCGCACTCTTATCGTCGGCACTTCCCCTCAAAACGTATTTATCTCTTCTCCTCTTCTAACTTTTCCTTTTGGCAAATGTGTATCGGACTCGTTCTCATACTGTCGCACTTGTTCCTTCTTTCCTTCTCATCTCACCCTCCTCTTTTCTTCGTCTGTCTTGAGGTTTTTTTTTTACAGTATCTTTGCTCCTCGAGTTCAAATGGAGGACAAACACAGAGGAAACAGCACAAAGATGACAGATTATTCTGCTGTGCTTCACAGTAATCAACATCTACAGATTAAACATCACTTCATGTGATCTGGTTCCATTGAAGTTGCGCTGATTTTCCAAAAAAAAGTCCCTGAATGACAAAAGCACTTTCACACTAGTCTGGATGCTTAGCCACACATTTCAGGCAATTATTTATCTCAAAAGAAATGCACCCTCTCTTTTGAATGTTTAATGCACAGCTCTGCATGGAGGAGCTGATGGATGCTTTATGCATGATGCCAGAGTGTGAGCCATGCAGAGCTGTCCATCGGAGCAGGAAGTTGTAAAGGATGCGATGATAGCCTGTCGCTTTTTAAACAACATGAAGTGGGTCAAGAAGATCTTGTAGGCTGCAATCAGAGGGAAATGTGTTCGGAGGTTTGAACCTTTAAGTGGGAATGAAAAGGTCAAGTTTGAGTTTTTAAGGAAAAATAGAGGAATGAGCACAGCTTCGGCTTCTCATCCATCTTAACTCTTCTTACTCACCAGTAGAACCGCCCACAGAAACGTTTGGGCCCCTGAAAGGCCAAGTGAACGGGCCCTCGACAGATTTCATTTACCAATATCAGAACTTACTTACTGGATCAGTAGTGTTAGCATTAGCCTCCTAGCTAACATACGCCTCCTCTGTCTGGCTCCGATCCGCTTTTGGAGCTTGCAGGAAAAACGTTTACTTACAAGTTACTGTCGGGGTCAAAAGCACTCGTCTCCTTTATTTCCAGATTCCTGATTTTTGTGAAGGTCCTGGCATGGCTACACCCAGTCCAAGATAACTAACAGTTCAGTGGGCTCTCCCACAACTCTAATGGAGGTTAGCAAAAACATGGATCACATAAAGTTAAGCAATGAACCAAATTTTAACACTCTCCATTAAAGGTACACAAATACATATTTATTGTTGCTAGCCGTTTCAAAATGTAAAACCTCCTCTTACGAGCGTGAGCTTAACGTTGTGAACTTCTGCAGTGGCTCCATTTTTCAACACTTGAGGTGCCGCTTCAGTTCTGATGAACAAACAAGATCTGCTGTCTTCTGTCCTTCACATCTCAGCAGTTTACTGCACACAACAAATAAAGATACTACAGGTGTTGTAGTCAAGTCCAAACTAACCAAGACATACCCGAGAACCAGAGTGCTCCGAGACCGGGACAAGACCAAGACCAAGACATTTAGGGATCGAGACCGGGTCAAGACCAAGACCAAGGCAGGGCAAGACGGAGTCAAGACCAGGACAATTAGGGATCGAGACGGAGTCAAGACCAAGACATTTAGGGATCGAGACCGAGTCAAGACCAGGACCAAGATCAAGACATTTAGGGATTGAGACCGGGTCAAGACCAAGACCAAGGCAGGGCAAGACCGAGTCAAGACCAAGACATTTAAGGATCGAGACCGAGTCAAGACCAGGACCAAGACCATATATATCACTGAAAAATCATCATCTTGTGTTTAGGGGGCGTGTCACTCACTTAGACTGTTACACTGGGAAGGTTGCGGCCGTAACTGGTAGATAAAAATCTAATAATGAATGAATTGAAGTTAGTTGTTCTTGATTTAAAATCTGGAGTCCGCCCAGTCTGAGACCGGGTCAAGACTGAGTAAAAATGCTTTTGATTTTGAGACAAGACCAAGACTGGAGGTCTGGAGACAAATACTGATTTCGAGTACCACCACACTAGACACCACAGCTGTTAATTTGAATCGTTATTAGTGGATTAAACTGCATTTTAGGATGGATGTTGGTTGCTCTAATTCAGGTCGATGGTTGAAGCAACGTCTTGCGGACTTCTCTGACATTTTGCCGTCTCTGAAGCGTGCAGGCTCTCGCTGTGTCTTTCTTTGTCTGTTCATATGATGAGGCTGTACAATCAAGTCCTTTGTGGTTTCTGCATAAAAACATCATGACTCTGCAGCACTCGCGGAGTTGTTGCTTTATAATTCCCACCGGGTAAAGCCAAACACGTAGGCACTCCGGAGACCGTGTGCTGCTGTGGATTAAGTTTCTCTCCAATTGGCATGTAAATGGGATAAAAAGCAGCAGAATATCTCGTTCGTTTTTTTTCGCTGCACTGACCCACATTCTCAGGATGGTTTTCTTTAGAATGGCGTCAGATGAGCTTCAGGGAAAAATAACTGAATGGTGAGATGGAATTTAATCTACGTTTTGTCCCACACTGTGCACCTTTGTGTGAGGAATCTACTGAAATAGGGCCATGGATGATCTGTAACATAAGCTCTTCTGCAATCATTTTGTCATATACAATTGATCACATTAAAACAGATCTTTCACGAGCCCTAAATGTGTGTCACAGATCACAGAAAAGACAAATCTCATGAGCAAAGATTCAACTGTGTGCGTTCATGCACATGTTCTGCAGGTGTCCTAATTTATCTCTGCATTAATTTCTTTCACAATTCTTACATCTGGAGTAAAAATAGCATCTCTAATGTCTAAAGCAGAAACTGACTGAAGCTGTTTGCTATCAAAGAGGAGGCGTTGTGTGTCTTTTCTTATCATTGCTGGAGAAACAGTGTGGAGTAAAGAAAGCTTTGAGAAAAAGGACTTTCTAAAAGCATTGAAATGTTTCTGACGGCTGCAGATAAATGGCAAGATTTGCAACTAAGCATTAAAGTGTAAAACAGCTGATTAAAGGTCCAATCCAAGATGTGTAGTGAGTGAAATGATGAAGTGACCATACTATATGATCAGAGATTAAGGAAACATGCTATGTTGAAGTGCTGGCTTCTCTGACAACAATGCAGCAGCCAGTATGTCCTCCTTCTAACTTTAGATTCTGGTCCTGAATGCTCTGGATTTGCTGGGAGAAGAGAGTCTATGTAAGAGGTTTCAGTGGCTTACGTAGAGGCTTGAAACTGTCTGGTGAAATTCTTGGTTTTATTTCGGGGACTATGGCGGGATTTGAAGAGCTAGTTTAGCGAGTTTAGCGCCCTCTGCTGGGATTACTCCAACATACGTTTACCTCATGATCTGAAACTTTGACCCTGTTTAGTTTGGGCATCCAGCATTGTCGAGCAGTGAGTTATGAAATGGGAGTCGGCTGAATAAGTCAACTTAAGTTAAGAGATGTTAAGTTTGTGTCTTAGCATCTTTACAGTCTGTAACTTAACGATTGTGTCATTGGTCAAAAGTCGATGGCCTGTGGGTTGACAGAATTTAGACCAAATGACCAGCAAATCAAAGGGGCGTGCAATTACACCTGTCAATCATTTACAATACAGAAGTGGATGGAAGAGGACGCCCCAGGGTTGGAAAAATAAGAGCTGCTTATGGTGTAAAAAAGGGGGGGCTCAGCCTTGCTGGCCCAGTCATCACTGTGTGCTATTTAAAGGCTTTATATGCGATTTTTTGATCCAGCAGATGTCGCCCTTGAGCACCAGCATGAAACCAAAACAACTTGCGGTGCATTGTGGGTTAGCATGCTAATGCTAGCGATCTTTATTATGCTCGTATCTTCACACTGCATGTAAATTTGCCTGAAATAAGCGTGATCTAGAAACGCAGTTAAGCAGTGAGTACAGTATGTTATTCTTCTTTTCTCTAGTCCCTCAATTAAACAACTTTTATTCGCGAGGGGAGGAGTCAGCCGTCGGGCCGGCTATGTCAACATACAGAAAAAAAACTCTGAAAACATCACAGACAGTGGGACTCAGGTGTTACACCCATTGTAGAAAGTCATTACTCACAGAGTTATTTTCAGAGGATATATTTGATTTCTATTATATTTAAGTGTGAAAAATCACATATAAAGCCTTTAACAAAAAGGAACCCATTATAATAAATCCATTTAATGTTGGTTGATACAGGAATCGAACCCCGGTCTCCTGCCTTTCACTCTAACAAACTATGAACTAATGGACAGCCTCTATAAGCTATAGAGGTACCTGCAGGGTCATATCTCGAGCGATTGCCCACTTCATTTAACGGCTGTATTTGACAAGTTAGGAGTGAGAACATGCTGTAAATAGAGATTTTTACTCTGCAATGATTGGAAATTTCAGGGTCATTATAATTGTGTAACTGGGGAAGAAATGAATGAAGTAAAAGTAATGTACATTTCCTTTGCTGGCAGAAAACTAATCAAAATATTTCCCTCCTGCAGAGAGCAGAAGCTGCGCTGCTGGCCCCAATTTAACACAACTTTAAATTTGCCACTACAACCAATATGAAGAAATTCTGCCGTCGAATCGGCCCACAGTACCTCAAAGATGAGGTTTTGTACAGGTTGCACAGTAATTCCAACAAATCAGAAGTATATTAAATGTATTTAAACATTTTCTCATGAATCTCTGTAAATTTGCGTTTGCAGGTTTCTCTGAATTTCTTTAGATGGTTCTTTTTTCTCTATTTCTTTATATTATTGGACAGTTTTGAGAACTATTTTGGCATCTCCGGTCAACATGTTTTATTCTGGTCAATAGGGTCCTGTGCTGTTAATCATGGGGTTCCACAGGGGTCTGTCCTTAGCCCACTGTTGTTTTCATTCTACCTGGCACCACTGGGTCAGATTTTATGATCCTTTGGGATTGTTTTCCATCGTTATGCAGATGATCTGCAGATGTACATGCCGGTTGAGGAAGTTGGTTCAGATACAGGCTAGCGACACATTTCTCGCTGCTTAGGCACTAGCTGTGGAAACATGATCTAGAGTGGCACCGAATGGCAGCGTAGGCGTGGTGCTGACAGACCCCTGCACACAAGGAGTATGTGGAAATTTGAATTTACTGAATACAATTCATAATTCTTACCCGTAGCTAATAAAACTGTAAAAGACCTTCTTTCATTTGCATCCAGTACTTTCAGAGTAAATGTCTAAGAGTCGACTCATCACATCCTCAGACGGCTGAATCCCTGCTGATCAGTCAAACAGTCACAAAGCTGACACGTACAAGAAACTGTCACAGATTATCTCTGAAACATGAAGACGGAGAACGACACACGATGACAACATTAAAGGGATCGGAGGTGATTCATGCTGCTGCAGCTGTGAGTAACACTGACATTACTGTCAACATACCAGTGACACACACAAGACATGACACTGTTCTCCTCTGGGTGTATGCGCATGGAGGCGCAGAAACAGCGCTCAGACTCTCGACTGGAGGCGGACGAGCCGCTGCCGTTAATTCCATACATTGTTTTACTATTCACCATGAAACAGACCTTTACGTTCCATCTCTCTTTCTGCGACTGCGTTTGTGTTTCTTGGTATGGTCTCAGAATATATTCATGTGTGAATTAGGGCTGTCAAATGATTCAAAATTTGGGTGGTTAATGTGCGCACCCCATGTACAGAGGCTTAAGTCCTCGAGAGCAGACGGCCCGGGTTCAAATCCGACCTGTGGCTCCTTTGCTGCATGTCATTCCCTGCTCTCTCTATCCCTAATTTATGACTCGATCCACTGTCCTGTCTCTGAAATAAAAAGTGTGAAAATTATTTTTGTTTTTGTGAGTAGGCATCTGGTCCTGTGTGGACCTCTGTGAACCCATTGTTCTGATATTTCTGGCCTTATGGTTGCATGAGTGTACAGTCCATGTTACCTGTCTGCAGGACCGCCTGGCCTGACGTAGGTGACCACTAGGGGGCGAGACTTGTGCCAGTCCTCGTGCATACCACCTGCAGAAAGAGGGTAGATTGAAGCTGATTTGGATCCACACTTGTCTTTAATCCTTTTACGTTCTCTATGCTCCCATAGGACACAAACATGCAGAACTATCAGATGGATGCTCCATCATCGTTATGAAAATGTGGTCATCGCAACACAACTGGAATCGCTCTGGAAAGCTTAAAGTCTTAGGCTAAACAGTCACATTAAAGTTAAAGCGTTTTATTCACATGACATATAACTCAAAAAGCTAAATTGACGACTGATAATCTGCAAAACGTCCTTCTTTTTTCTCAATTGTTTTCACCGAGTAGAGAGCGGCACAAAGCGGTCGCTTGAAGAAAAAGCGCAGCACCCAGCCTTTACGAGCGCTCATTTTTTATTTGTGTGAAGCCGCTCCGAGCGCTCAAGTTGAAAATCTTTCAACTTTTCAGAAAGGCCCTGTTGACGTCACCGGCGCTCTTTTCCAAATGTTTGATATTCCCCGTAGTTTAGTCTCCTACAGATCGTGTCTTGTACCCATATCCTCCTCGCTCCATGTCTGATTGGGAAAAAAACAATCTAAAATAAAAAAACATGCAGTAAAAAGTAACGGAGCAGTGTAGGTCACACAGCGGCCGTTTTTAACAGACTATTGTCATGGAGACAGGACGGACGTGCAGCGCTTCATGCAGGAGCTCCCGAGCGCACAGACAGGGGGCCTAACTCTGTATTTTAATTGTTCAGAATTAAAAAGCACACACTTAAAATGATCCTCCCAGCTGTATGTTGTTGGCACCAAATAGTAAAGTTTGAGGACTCTAGCCACTTGAAGAAATAACCGCGGTCGCGTCTACATCCGTCACCTCGTGCTGTGACATCACCAGCATGCAGCCATGTTCCCATACTTCTCCAAACATGCAGGTGATATCTTATTTCACTGCTGCTGACCTCTCATGACGAAACCAAAGCTGCTCCCCTCTTTGTGCAAACAGATGTCGATTGTCTTTGATATCACCCCTGAGCTGCTGTCTGGGGCTACGAGAAGAGAGAGAGGCGGAGCCAAGAGACAAAGTGAGACGTAACCAGAGAGACGAGGAGGTCATTTACAATGCAGCCGCTCTGTAATCAGATACATTAAAGTTCTGAGAGATGGACATTAAAGTCTTGTTTACGACCAGTGTGTACCTGTAGGGGGCAGTTCATACTCCACCTCCAGCAGGACTCGCTCTCCTACGTTCTTCAGTAAGCTGATGATCTCTTCGTGCCTCAGTTTGGTCAGATTGATGCCGTTCACTGACTTGATGTAGTCGCCAACATTTAGCTGGTCGCTCCTGCACAGAGAACGAATAAAAATAAAATAAAAAACATGTGAAACCTTCAAGAACCAGAGGCCCATTTCAGAAAGCAGGTTTAGTGCAAACACTGAGTCAGTTAACCCTGAAATGAGGGTTAACTCCAGCCCGTTCCCGAGAGGGATGTAACTTCAGCTCTGGGTCAGTTAGTATGGTAACTGAGTCTGTAAATCTAATCTGGTCAGGAGCAGGTTTTCTTCAATGAACCCCCGAGTTTCTCCCCGTCTCCTTCCTCTTTTCAGATTCAGAAACGCGGTTTCACACGAGCAGCTGTTTACTCTTACACCACGTCTCCCTCCTCTGCCGCTGCAGCAGTGTTACCTTTTTTTTCCCTTCTTAAAACCTGTTCATGTTCTCTGTATGTCAGCATGAAGATGTATGCTATATTTCAAGATGGTTAAATTACGGGGATCTCTTTTTTGTCACCTGTTGCCATGGTGAATCGTTTTAGCGGGGCTCCATTACTGTTGGCTTTTTATCATCGTGGTGCACGCGCTGAACACCGAGTGTACCTACTCAGAGTTGATTTAACAAACTCAAATCAGCTGATCTGGAACACAAAACTCAGAGTTTCCCATCTGAGGGTAAATCAACTCAGAGCTCAGGGCCCTGGATTAAAATACTCTGCTGTGTACTGCTTTGATTCTACTCTGAGAAGATTCATTTAGTGCCTGTGTGCACAGACAGGTCAGCGTCTTCAGCGCTCAAAAACACTGAAAACACTCACAGCATTTTTTTTACTGAAACCAGTTCAACTTTTGGAACTTCTCCCTCACCGGCCAATCAGAATCAAGACAGGGCGGGACTTAGAAACAAAAGCTCTGACAACAACAACGGTGAAACTAATAATTCACAAAAGAAACGTGGATAGGGCATGAACACATTTTTTTTGTGGACAGTGGATTCAAACCTTGTGCAGCCCGCTCTCAAGGTCTACGCCTAGGACGCACAGTTATCGCTAGACGAGCGGCGCCCCGGGATGTACATGCTACAAAACGAGCAGGTGTGTGGGTGAAGGTTTATAGGCTGCGCCTTCCTTCTTCGGTCAGCATGACAAACCACACAGTGCGCGCTCGACTGTCCTCGCACAGCAGGAGGTCCAATCGTACATATTGGACATGTTTGAAATCAGGGGCGGCCCGGATCACTCCTAACAAACCTCACACCGCAGGAAAACCTGACAAGATCATCTTTTGAAGCCTAATAAAAATCCGGACTTTGGATTGTCATAAATGGAGAATCAGGCTCAAAATCCTCCCGATTATCTTGTCAAGTCAAGTCAAGTCAACTTTATTTATATAGCACATTTATAACAGCCGAGGCGGACCAAAGTGCTGTACAGTAAATCAGGAAAAATACATTACATCCAAAACATCATAAAAACACGTAAAAGCAAAAATTAAAAGTGAATTAAAACACAAAACAATAGTAAAAGTTCTAATAGACACTGCTGCTGGGATAAAACACTCAACTAGAGGTAAAAGCCAAGGAAAAGAAATGGGTTTTTAAAAGTGACTTAAACTGCTCAGTTGTGGCAGCAGATCTTATTTTAAATGGTAATCTGTTCCAAAGTGTCGGAACTGCAACAGAAAATCTTGTAGTGCGTACCCAGCTTAAGCGGTTTTACCACAGAATATGAAAAAGTGTTTTCTTCGTCGGTGTTGCACCCACCTGGCTGCCAGTCCTCCGGGCCGTAGGTTCGATACTCTCGGTTTCCCGTCCTTGTCGGTCCCTCCTGAGATGGTCAGGCCGAGCGTGCTGCCTTCTTTCTTCACCAGCTCCACCATGGTTACCCCCCGCAGAGCTTCTACCCGGAAACACACATACACATAAAGACAAATACACAAACACGGAACGAGGACGAGACACAGCCCCACACACACACATATATAGGAACACACACACACACACACTCAAACACACAGAGTACAGCAGAGAGATAAGTGGTTAGTAAGATACACCTGAAGACAGCTCTCTCTAATGTTTTGAATTTAGACTACAGTACCCATTTTGAACACTAGGTGTCAGAGTTACATACTGCTCCTTTAATATTTATGATTTGTTGAGTCATGTAAAGGTGCTTTAATGTCCGTTTTGTTCTCTGTGTGAAACTTTGATGCTGCTGTCTCGACGAGGACTCTTGAAAAAGAGATCTAACTCAACAAGAAACTTTTCCTGGTAAAATGAATTCAAGCCTTGACAGGGTAATGCAAATTTACTGAAAATATAAACAGTCACACCACTGTCAGAGTACATCATGTGTACCATCTAGTGCAGGCTAGTCTCATTCTCTATTAACTCTTAGATGATACCAAAAACACTTTGGACATCTTTGATTCCAAGCAGAATTTGGACGATGGCTCACATATTGTCCAAACTAAAATCAGGACATTTGACTCATTTTTAAAACTGTCTGACCCGACGCTGAACTCTCTGAAGGGATTTGTCTGTGGACTGCAGTTACAAAGATCAATGAATAGTGCACCAATAAAAGGACAAAAGCTATTCAATAGTTTATATTCCCTGAACACTTCATTAAAGCAGCATTAACAAAGGCTTCAAAATATCAAGAAACATTCATTGTAACCTCTGTTCTAACAGCAGCCGAGTCAAAGGCTCGATGAGGTGAACAACTTAATGGGTTCAGTTCACCTTCATCCCTCTGCTGCTGTTCAGCTCAGAGTTCATGACAAAAGTTCATGAAGAAGATTAAATCGTCCATGACTCTGTGTCGTTTCTGAGACCTGAAGCTTTGATGCACATCATTAACCGAAAGACGAGCTGAACGTAACGATACAGGATGCTTAATTATCAAACTTTAAAAGTTCGGTTTGCCAGACATGAGAGCAGTTATCAGGTCAAACCAACAGGTGTTGCAGCGATGGAAGCGGGCAAGAGAACTGGTTCACATAGAAGTGATTGTACCCGACCTAAAAAGCCTCTGCATGTTTCTAATAAGCTCCACGAGCAGAAACGTGCTCAAACTAGGATCAATATTGGAGATGCTTTTGAAAAATGGAGAGAGGTTAGAACGCAGAAAGGTTTACAGACCGATGCAGAGCTGGATAAACACTGAAGCTTCAGTGTCCACCACATGGCAACCTGAGTGAGCATCAACTCTAGAGAGGGGGGGGGGGGGGGGGACAGCTCTCTACAATGTTTAGAATTTAGACTGCAGTAGCCATTTTAAACACCAGGTGTCAGAGTTACATACTGCTCCTTTAATATTTCTTTGTTTATGAGAATGTATATTTTTGCACTGTTTTCCATTATCCTGATCAACATTGAGGGTATAATATCTTTCCTCAGTTCTCTGTTTTGCATAAAAGACATTATTCAGTGAGCTTGAAAACTTGTCTCATGTGTTTCCTGCTCCTCCCCCGAGCGTCTAAATGAAGAGGTAGATTAAACTTCATGACTCCCAGTGCGCTCTGTTTGAGGGAGAAAACTCATTTTGTGTTGGATTCAGTTTGGAAAACATTCACGCCATCAAACTACATTTGTAAAAGCTTTGATGCTTTTATGCAAATATGAGACGTACAATGACTAATGAATGAATGAGTACACATTATCTCTGCAGATAATGTGTGCTGAAGAGTGTGTGTGTGTGTGTGTGTGTGTGTGTGTGTGTGTGTGTGTGTGTGTGTGTGTGTGGTAATACCCATCAGAGATAACTGTGGTGTGAAGCACCTCACTGATCCTCAGAGTCACCTGAGGGATTTACCTAATGCAGCCAGCAATCACACACAAGCATCCATCTCACTTGGAGGCTTGTGTGTGTGTGTGTGTGTGTGTGTGTGTGTGTGTGTGTGTGTGTGTGTGTGTGTGTGCGTGTGCGTGTGCGTGTGTGTGTTAAAATGACATAACATTAATTCCGAAACTATATTTGAAGTATACACTTTGTTTTATTCCATATTGTATGCTTTTTGGCATCAAGGTGGCATTAATGTGATGCACTCCCTTGATATCCAAGGAGCAATATGTAACTCTGACCCCTAGTCTTTTAAATGGGTACTGCAGTCCAGATTCTAAACATTGTAGAGAGCTGTCTCCCCCCGCCCCCTCCTCTCTATAGTCCATGCTCACACAGGTTGCCATGTGGTGGACACTGAAGCTTCAGTGTTTATCCAGCTCTGCATCGGTCTGTAAACCTTTCTGTGTTCTAACCTCTCTCCATTTTTCAAAAGTATCTCCTTCAACATAGCATGTTTCCTTAATGTCTGATCATAGAGTAAGGTCACTTTATCATTTCACTCACTACACATCTCACTGATTGGACCTTTAAAATCTTAAAGCTTATGTCAAATTATAAGTGCTTGGAATCAGAGTCAACAGAAAAGTTTGAAGTAAGCTGGGCAGGGAGCCGAGTTATGTAACTGCATGGAAGAGAAAGACTGAAAAGAGAGAGAGAGAGAGAGAGAGAGAGAGAGAGAGAGAGAGAGAGAGAGAGAGAGAGAGAGAGAAAGAGAGAGAGAGAAAGGGAGAGAGAGAGAAAGAGAGAGAGAGAGAGGGAGAGAAAGGGAGTTTGATTTGATGTGTGAAAGATATCAAGCTGCAAAGAAAAGGCCAAAGAAGCACAAAATATAATTCACATATTGCATTATTTTCATGATGTGAAACTAATATCACAAAAAGAGAAAGATTACATCCAGCTTCTAGTCCTTTTTATTTGTATCTCTTCACGTTATGAGGAGATAATCATCAACATGTTCCAGGAAAAGTTTGAGACTCATTTTATTTATTCCCTTCACAGACCTTGTTCCTGCTTCAGTCCTCCCTCTAAACACTAAATGTCTATAATTTAGGGTTAGCCGTAGGTGTGAATGTGAGTGTGGCTGGTTGTCTGTCTCTATATGTCAGCCCTGTGATTGGCTGGTGACCAGTCCAGGGTGTAACCCCGCCTCTCGCACAATGAAAGCTTGGATCGTCTCAAGCACCCCCATCTCAATTTGTCTCTGTAAACTATAAACATACCCCGGGTAAATAGCCTGGCTGTCATCCTCGAGAGCACACCAACACTCCAAGCTCACCTCCGCCCGTCCCTCACACCCAACAGTACCGCCATTCCTGTTTACATCCTGGTTACATCCCACATTGATCACTGCAACTCCCTTCTCTTTGGTCTCCCTCTCAAGTCCATCCAGAAACTTCAACTTGTCCAGGACTCTGCTGCTCGCATCAGCTCCAGAACCACCTCCGTTAACCCTTCAGCAGCTTCATCGGCTCGCGGTTAAGAATCAAATCGACTTCAAACTTCTGCTCCTCTGTACCTCTCTGAACTCCTGCACATCAACACACCCACCTGAACTCAGCATTCTTCTTCCAACAGCTCACTGCACCACCCGACTGGTCTGACCACCATGGGGTCCAGAGCCTTCAGCCTCTCTGCCCCCCCCACCTCTGGAACTCCCTCCCACCAGACATGCTTAACACTGACTCTCTCTTCATTTTCAAATCCCACCTCAAGATACTGCAAGTCTCTGCTTTGTAAGGTGACCTTGGGTGTTTTTAAAAGGCGCCCATTACTAAAATGTATTTTTATTGAGGTAGCATTGGACGCTAAATTGACAAATAAACTACTTGTGTTGTAAAAATGTAAGAATCAAACTGTCTTCTTCCTATATCTCCCCTAAACTCCCTTCTTTTGTTTAATCTGGTTTTACTTTAGTTATGAAACCCTGTATGCTTCGTTTTTGTATTTGTTGTGGAAAATCACCCCATGTCTTACAATTTGTCTTTTTATTTGATTTGTTCGGTTCTATTTTTTTTTTTTCTATTTGATTTATTTTGTTCTGTATAAATTTACAAAAATGTGAAAAGAGGAATCACTCTATTCTCTAACCACAAATGAACACTATGTACAAATGTCTGTGAATGTGTGATTCTGAATACAATAAAAAAACTAAAAAAAAAACTGTCTTCTTGGACTGTTTTGCATGCAGTCATCTCTGCAGTCATCATCGGGTCACCCTGCCGTCAGATTGTGATGTTCTTTGTGACCCAATTTGGTCAGGGCGTCGTGTTCTTTCGCTAACGCCTCAAACTAATTAAACAATCTGTGCTTCAGGCTTCAGTGTCGGACAAATCTGAGACAAGATGTCATGACTGATTTACGCCGTGGAGACCCCGAGTGTAGCCGACACAGTTTACAGAAGTCGACAGTGGAACGGATGAAATACTGACATACCTGGTATACTGTGTCTCCTCGAGGCCATGTTGTGCTCTGGACCTGATATGTCCTTTGTTTTCCCATAAGGCCCGTCATCTGCAGGGAAGAGAGACACAGTACAGATTCAGAAGACATCAATGTGCTTCTTCTTTGTATCAAGATTTCAGAGACAGAAAACAAAAAAGAAAAAAAACAGAAAGACATTGCATTTCAGGAAATAACAATTTGAGGAAGAACCAGGGGATGCATCGGTCGATATCGGCCCTGCTGACAGACATCGGCAAATGATGTTTGTACACGAGTAAACAAGACAACAGATCAGTGGGGGGGGGGTAATTTTGTAAGCCAACCCGGAAGTAGCATCGCCGTGGGGTCTAACGAGAATTCGCCTATGGGATTTTTGCATTGGATTTTTGATCATTGCAGAAAATAAGCCATTGGCTTTTAGATGTTAGACCCCATGGCGCTCAAATGCTAACTTACTTCCGGGTTTTAGGACTCATTCCTGTGGTACTCTATAACACCTGTTTATCCTTTTTTTACGTCCCAGATCCAGGTTTCCTCTCCTGCTGAGCAGGTGCAGGTACAGTGGGTCTCCCTGCAGAACGCTGTCTCTAAATGCTCCCCGACAAGTGTAAAATATGCAAGAACTGCACATAAATATGATGTAAACACTTCACAAACCGCCCTCATGTATAATCTACTTAGCGCTCTCACAAGTTCAAGTGTATCCTGTATATGCACCCTCTTAAGACGATTATATTTAAGGTTGAGTTCCTGCACACTCTGCGAGTGCTGCCGGAGAGTTTGGTGCAGAAATAGTGAGGGAGGCCGCTTGATGAACTCGGACGGTCAAACAGAGGCCGTCGTTGTTATGTGTCACAGGGGGGAACAGATGTCCTGGTTTATGGTCTCTGGCAGAGACGGGTTAGGATTTTAATATTTGATTAAGTTATAAATTAAATTCTGCTCGGATCTCCACACGTCTGTCCACTTTAAAATGCTGAAAAACTGCAGGGGCAACAAAAAGTCTCCACCGCCTGGTGTTAGTGTTTGGATTTGTTATTTATGTTGAAAGGAGAGCTTTGGTTGGAACAGAGTCATGGATATGAATCTCCTGAAACCAGGCTGACTTAAAAAAAAGAAATCCAATAAAAGGATGACAGATTCAGTCCTGCAGCTTGTAACCTGTAGCTTCACTGTAACATTGCCCCTTAATGGCAGGAAAAGCAACTGTAGCAGGGTACCCTTGGCTGGACGTGGCGTCAAAATGCACTATCCTAAGGCTTTGATTATAACAGAGTATTCTGGTATTTTACTGACTGTTTATTAAGATGGACGGAGTAACAGCCACCTGGAGTGAGGCCAGAGTATGTATAGCTCCCCCTGCTGACTGGGTGCAGTAAAGGTCATAAACCAAGCGGCAAACTGTTGTTGTTGAAAAATGAAGTTGATGCTTAAGTGAAAATAATCCTGCAGTTCCTCGAGTGTCCACTAGAGGCTGGCTGCAGAAGCACAGGAAGTCACATACGCACCCATTCTAAAAAGCCTGTTTTTACAGCAGAGATGAACATGTTTACAGCCTGGTTCAAAAAAAACAAATAGGTCTGATTAGCTCATGTCTCGATCGTCACACACTGTACAGGGGGTGAATGTTTTGATGACTCATCAGTTTTCATTTGATGAAGGATAAGAGTTATTCACAATAAGGCGTGGAGCTGACCTGACTGACAGGTGGGCGCGGTGTAACGGTTTGTCAGGAGGTTTAAAACCCGCCTCAGCTCCAGCTCTCAGCCTGTCGTTAGGTTGACTGAAAGTTAGACTGAGACAGCATTTCCAACATGGAGAACGCCATCGATGGGACTCCAGCGCCCCCTGCAGGAACAGACGGGTGCCACTTGTTGTAGTCTACACCAAAAGCATAACCTTCTGAAAAAGATACAACTATGATGAATTGCCTTGCATTGTTCCTGGTGACCAGCAGAGGGTGACTCCAATGATAGCAAAACAAAGTCAAAGGTAAAACGAGGAGGACGTGAACCTTCTTCTCACTTGATTCATTTGATTGGTAAACATTTCCGTCATGATGAGTTCATGGTCTTAATCTCTAGTTTCAAGTCTTCTTCAACACAGCAGGCTGTTCATTTAGTAAACTGTGGTCCCATTTAGAGTCAACTGGAAGATGAAACGAGGCTACCTGTGATGGAAAAGGTGCAGACATGGTGACCTGAAAATGTCTTGTTCAGGGTCCTGTTGCCTTAAAGACTCCCCTCCTCCTCCCCTGAGAGTCTGTGACAACACACACACCATGCTAACAAAGCTAGCTCCAGCGTCAATCGATTAAAAAAAAGCATTTGCTGCTCAATCTTCTTGTGCACAAATGATCTGTTCTCCGCCAAAGAAGCCACACAGGGATGTAGAAAATGTAAACAGGTGAAGAATATTTATAATCCCCCGGACATTTTCTCTGATTTAAGTGTTTCCGAGCTCGCCGTTTGAGCTATAAAGGAGTCATGAGTGCTTATTCTCGAGCACCATTAGACCTCATTGCTCATTTTTTAGGGTCTCATGTATATTATATGCCGGATGTTAAGTATTTTGCAAAGCGCGCTCTCTTTAACTGAGTTCGACAGCAGCTGTGGAGGCGCTCCTGTTGTTGTTTGGGCTCTGAGGGGGAGAGGATGTGTCCTACTTTACAACCTCTGCTCCAGCACAGAGAAGGGGGGAGGGGGGAGGGGGGGAGGGGGGGAAGGGGGACTTTAACAATTCATAAACCAATTCTCAACCACTTTCATGCCCGACTCCAGAAGTGTCATTAAGTTGCATCCTAATCAGGGACTATTCCACCACGGCTTAAACATCAAACTTGAAGAATAAAAAAAGTATTTTATTTTAACGCCTTTCAGCACCAGCTTACGATCACGGCATGCAGAGCGTCCTGCAGAATCCTGCCGTATCCATTACAATGTGCTTTTAATTCTTCTTTTAATTACATCCACTCTCTTTTCCCCGAGACTGCCTCCCAGTCGCACTTTCAGAGCAGCAAAGAAGCTGCAGTGGTTAGTTGACGCTCTGAGTCATGACTCATGCTGCTGTATCAGGGACAGAAAAAAAACCAAAACATCCTTATCTGCAAACGAATGGTTACAACTCATCTATTTGTGACTTTCTTTTTCACCCTCTTACTACACAACACGATCCCCATGCAGTGGACTAGGATAGAAGATGGGAGTTATGGTGTTTTCACATCAGGACCTCCCCCCTCCCCCGCTGGTCTGCTCTCACATCAGTGACATCATCCCGCACCTCTTGCGTATGTTCGATACAGCAGGGGGCAGCATGCACATAAACTCCTCAATACCAACAGAAGAACATTGCAGGGGATTTTGCCACATTTTTCTGGGGCGCTACCCACACGTTTAGCTGTGTTGCACATTCCACGAATGCATGATCCTTGTAAGTTATACCTCGTTGTAAAGGTGACTAGTCAGGCTTTCCAACGATATATAATACAACACCAATTAGTATTTTTAAAGGGGCGAAATAAGTGACCGAATTAACGTTTCCAAACTTTTTTAGTTGGTTTGCAAATCCACAAAAAAGCAGAAAAAAGAAGAAGTAACCATGGTAACCACCCGCAGACTGAGTCCATCCTGCTAACTGTGGATGTTATTGTTATTTCTGAGACTCCAACATCGACCCTCTTCCTACGTCCACATCTACCGTGCAGCTCCGAGGAGGAAACGAGAGCGTGCTGCGGGGATACAACGGTTTTTAAAGCGGCAGGAGGCGTTTGGAATGACGTCATTAAGCGGTCCGCTTCCTCGTTTGAGCACGGCTGTGTTCACATCTCCTGAATGGCGGAGCTGCGCAAAAGTTTAGTTCTAGGCTGGGGGTGGAGTCCATGGGTGGAGATATCAGAGGAGAAGTATTTTTTTTTTACCAGAATCCCACTGTGACATCAGCGAGTCCTCTGGTCCTGAAGAGGCCGTTTCTCTCTGGTTTTCTGGACTGCTTTCTTGTTGTTAACACCTGTCGATTGTTTCACTGTGGTCAGCTGCCATCTCTACTTTCAGGACTTTCTATGTCCCTGTGTCGAGCCATCTTTTCAAGTTACTCCTCACAAAAACAGACTTCTCTTAAATTCACCAAAAATCCATACAATGAGCATTTTCCCACAATGCAACATCTTCCATCCATAACGCGTTTTCCTTTTATCAACTTTGAGAACATGACACGTTCTCCAGCTGTGCAGCCCCTCCCTCTGCTGATGCTTGGAGATAAGGTCTCTTGGCAGCAGTGACAGTAGAAAGGAGGCCGTTGTTGTTGTTGTTGTTGTTGTTGGGAGTTTTAGCGATCTTCACAGAAGTGTAATCGCTTTAATAATTCACAAGTTGTGGATTCAGTTTGGCTTTAAACGGCGTTCATAAGTTATCTGAATTCCTGCTTTGCTGCTGTGGGGCTGTCACAGGCGTAATGGACCCCCCGAGGCTGCTCATCAACGTGTGCACACACACACACACACACACACACACACACACACACACACACACACACACACACACACACAGACACACACACACACACACACACACACACACACACACACACACAGACAGACAGACAGGCAAAGCTGCTGGCAGCAGGGTGATGCATAGCGAGAGGATTAAGGCACCAAAATGTGAACCTGCATGAGCAAAAACATACAAACACACAAAATATAAAGTACAAATAAAAGTGTGACACACATTATAATACTAAGACACACACACACACACACACACACACACACACAGTGAGACGTGAATAACGCTGCAGGCAGCTTGGCTGTCTCTGTGACTCGACGTTAGACAAACTGTTGTCGTCACATTATTTCCCTCCCAGCGGGATGAATCCTCCAAACACACAAAACCTCTCGTGCCAGAGTTTCTGTTGTTGAGATATCAGCACAAACATTTGGAAGCAGAAAACATCTTCAGTTAATACTCATATTTGGAAACACACTGCGGCTTCAGTCTGACACATTTTCTGTTTAAAGGTCTCTTTCAGCTGCTCTCTCTCGTTCTCTCTCTCTCTGTCTCTCTCTCTCTCTCGTTCACTCTCTCCTCTCTCTGTCTCTCTCTCTCTCTCTCGTTCACTCTCTCCTCTCTCTCTGTCTCTCTCTCCCTCTTTCTCGTTCTCTCTCTCTCTCGCTCTCTCTCTCTCCTCTCTCTCTCTCCCTCTCTCTCGTTCTCTCTCGCTCTCTCTCTCTCTCCTCTCTCTCTCTCTCTCTCTCTCTCTCTCTCTCTCGTTCACTCTCTCCTCTCTCTCTGTCTCTCTCTCCCTCTTTCTCGTTCTCTCTCTCTCTCGCTCTCTCTCTCTCCTCTCTCTCTCTCCCTCTCTCTCGTTCTCTCTCGCTCTCTCTCTCTCTCCTCTCTCTCTCTCTCTCTCTCTCTCCCTCTCTCTCGTTCTCTCTCGCTCTCTCTCTCTCTCCTCTCTCTCTCTCTCTCTCGTTCACTCTCTCCTCTCTCTGTCTCTCTCTCTCTCTCTCGTTCACTCTCTCCTCTCTCTCTGTCTCTCTCTCCCTCTTTCTCGTTCTCTCTCTCTCTCGCTCTCTCTCTCTCCTCTCTCTCTCTCCCTCTCTCTCGTTCTCTCTCGCTCTCTCTCTCTCCTCTCTCTCTCTCTCTCTCTCTGCCTGATAAATGAGCGTCTGCTGGTGAATAATTTGAATGTGATTAGGCTAATTAGTCCTGGCGCTGTCGGCTTACGGAACAGGTTGAGATATAGACGAGGCATCGGGCCAGATTTTCCACCTGCTGCAGACACACGGGGCTGATGCTTACAGCGCGAGCAGAGACGGCGAAGAGTCGACATGTCTTCATAAACATCCAACTCATCACTCAGTAACAGTAAGAACGTGATTATGATAAATGAGAGAGTATAAACACGACTGGAAATTATAGCTTTTAAAATATTTTCAGTTTTCTCTATGCAACAAGCATTAGCTGGAGCGCCAGTGGCCAAGTGGTTAGTGTGTCTGCCCCATGTTTGGAGGCTGTGGACCTCCATGCAGACAGTCTGGGTTCAAACCAGTCCTGTGGCTCCTTTCCCCGCAAGTCATTCCTCACTCTCTCTCTCACAAGATCACAGGAGAACTACAAGATCACAGGAGAACTACAAGATCACAAGAAAAAAAACGTGCAAACATCATGTTGCTTCCACTTCCTGTCTGGGATGTTATATTCTGTCCAGCTTGACGCATGCTTGCAGCGTACACAGACACACGCACACGCACACACACACACACACACACACACACACACACACACACACACACACACACACACACACACACACACACCTGTAAAAGCTGAAGAACAAACTACAGGTGCAGCCTCTCCTGCTTGTTCTGGAGGGATGTGGATGAAAAATTCAACCAGTCAGATTAAAAGCTTTACACAGAAACACCTGCCAGGCCCCCGTGTGTGTGTGTTTCTGTCTGTTCATGTATGCATGAAGTGAATACCAACAGACACCGCTCTGTAGGAACTTGCAGGATCCCCTCAAGCTTTCAGCAAACCTTTGCACAAACACGAATATGCACACAAATATTATGTATACTGTGTAATCACACACACACACACACACACACAGACACACACACACACACACACACACACAGACACAGACACACACACACTGCCGCTGTGCTGTGTGTCCTCTCTGCAGGCTGCTGAGGATGACTCTGAGATTATAAGAGATGATTGGTGAAAACTTCCCTGCTGCCCTTGCCACAATCTCCCAGTGTACTCAGACTCTTCTTTAACAAACTGCAGTGGACAAGATGTTTCTGATGTTTCTGTACAAGTGAAACTACCAACTGGTTCATAGATACCAGAATGAAGAGTCACTACAATCCTGCAACTCTCCAAGCTGGCTCACAAATATTTGGAAAATGGTAAATGGACTTGAGCTTGTGTAGTTATTTTCTAGTCTTCTTACTACTTAAGTCGCTTTTACACCGCAGGTCACACCTACACATTCACACACTGATGGTAATGGCTGCTGAGTAAAGAGTCCATCAGTATTAACTCATCCATTCAGACACATTCACACACCGCTGATGAAGCAGAGGGAGCAACTTGGGGTTAAGTGTCTTGCCCAAGGACACATCGGTTTTAGGCTCATTATTTTGACAGTAAAATATTTTGTGTCTTTGCGGCGGCAGCAGTTTGACTGTGCTCAAAAAGTTCTTTTGAGTCTGTGCGGAGGTCGGGGGGCGGGGGGGTCGAATGTGTTCAAAAATTACCGTGTCATATTCTAAATTGCTTAAATTTTAAAGTTTGTTTGTTTTTCTCATGCACCTGGTAACATGCTGAATCAACGCTAGCTTCGCTAAAACAAACATTAGCAAAGAGACAGCGGAGCAAACAAAGACGGTCAAGACTCTGCAAAGATAAAATAAAAACACGTTTACCAGTTATTTCCCCTCTTGATGGAGGCTGACCGTTTCAAGTTTTCTCACTTTGGTGCTAAGCTAGGCTACATTTAATCTCGAACACAGTTTTATTTTTCTATGCAGATGACATTAACATGAAGCTTTCTATCTTTCTCCTAAAGTTTATGTCCAAAAGAGTTTGATAATTCCTTCTTTCACTCCATCGGTTTTGTCCTTAAGGACCACCGTACCTTTACACCAGGATAACCATCCTCTCAGATTACTACAGAGTCTCCTAACACACACACACAGAGGGAAAACACTGACAAGTTATTCCCCTTCAGGTCACAAGACACCTACTAGACAGGCAACGGCATGAGAGAGAGAGCGAGAGCGGGAGAGCTAAAGGCAACCACACACACATAGACACGCACACACACACACACACACACACACACAGAAACACACACACACACAATTTCACACAGACAAACAGGGAAGACGGATGATGATGCACTGACTGTTACTGAGGGGGAAATAATTACACAAACACATTCAAACACACACTCTGTTCTCTTGTTATCCGTCTCTTCCATTCACAAACACACTCCACTGCCAGAGGGCGCTGCAGCCGTGCTCGCTGCAGCCGCGCTGACCTTACATTAACCATCAGGACTGTGGACGCTTCTGGAGAGGAGTGACGCACGCGGACACACAAACCCTACTGCGTTCTTTTGTGTAAGAAACACACACACATACAGAGGCCGTGCTAGCGTGCACAAACAGTGTGTAACACTCGGACCGCACACACACATCTGCAAGATATTCAAAGATGTCTGCACGCACTGCCGCACAGTTTGTATTCTCTGGATGACTCACAGCATGAAATATGAATCATGAGGGAATGTTTATCTTATAAACAAAGCAGCACACAAACACAAACATGCAGATATTCATATGAACACATGCATGAAGTGATTCTCTGTATGAGACATGGCGGTGTGTGTGTGTGTGTGTGTGTGTGTGTGTGGACCTGTATTATTGTCTAACGTTTTGAAGTTTTGAAAACTGGTTCCAAAGTGCAAACTTTTTAAAAAACAGCATCGTCTCCGTGGTCGTGCAAACTGGAAATATGCGGTTCCTCTGAAAGCTGACATTTTGCACATGCACATGACGCTTCCAGAGCGAGTAGGTAAACTACACCAACAATGGCGGCTTCCTGAGTTCTGTTTGTGAACGACTGTCAGGACTCCAAGTCGACATTTCTTGACATTTGCTCTCTTTGTAGTTTAGGGTCACCTGGAGTAACAACACAAATGTTTGGCTCTTAGCCATCTCTGTATGTTGACACCTCACCGCTCTGTAGAAAGAAGATAACATGTGAGCATGGGCGAGCTGTTTCATCACAAAGTCACACCGCCAACTACTGGTCTGACATGTACTGTATACTTCACTGTTTTTTTGATCGTCTTTGCAGATCCGTGGTCAGCAGCTGTTCTCAAACGGTGTTGTCTTAGCGCTGAACCCTGTTGTGAACGTGGCTTTACAGGTTAAGATTAAACATGTGTACAAAGAAAAAGGGGCTGAATTGAAAAATAACAGAATTCCTCGAAGTTTACCTCGAAAAGGTTTCTTCATGTTTGCTCTGCTGGCTGCAAAACACTTCATGACCAGCAATGGATTTTGCTTCGTGGCTCATTTTAGAGCCCGATCACACGGAGACGATTCACTAGAAAAGAGTAGCCAGCGAAACCAGTTTCCCTCTGGTACAAGCGCTTTCCTGGCGCTCTTCTTTGCTGCTGTGTGACATGTTTTTCTAGCGGGTTTTGGATGTGCATAAAAGTTAAAAAATGTTCAGCTTTTCAGCTCAAGGCGTTGAGTTGAAGGGTTTGTCATAGTCACTTTTTCGCCAAAGCAGCCAAACAAATCAAGTAGGAGACTTAATCTCAACTTTACATGACATGTTTCCCTCCTACATTTGCTCACATCAATTTTCCCACTTATTCAACGTGTTTGCCCGTGTGCACACACAGCCCCGCTCCACAGACGCTCCCAGCTGTTTTTCCCCTCCAGATGTGCTCAGGTGTGTTTTAGGAGCGGCCGCACCTAGGCCGACGCTTCTCGCGTGTGATCCAAAAGTGCACCTCGAATATCTTGGAATAAAAAGCAAACAACACCTGAGCTGTGAAGCAGCGAGCACAAAAAAGATGAGAAACTGCGCTCTGAAACACTAAGTGAAGCTTTTCAGCTCCTCCGCCTCCCGGGCCTCCTCTTCAGCAACAAAACATCAACGCTTTTAAAAAAAATAATAACAGCTCTCATTTCGCTCTCTGACAGTCGGAAAGTGTTTCATCTAAACATAAAGCATGACTTTCAGATTGGCCCGAAGACATAACAAATCCTCCTTATTGTAAAAAACAGACAGACATTATGAAATTCTTTAAATAATAATTAGTTTGAAAGAATGTCCAGAGGGAGCGGGGACTGTACACAATAGTATAAATTAACATAACAATGCTCCCTGTTTTACTCTGTCGTCTGAGTTAATATGCATACTCCAGCTGAGTGAGACTATACGGGAGAGCGCCGTGTTTGTTGGGCAGCAGCCAGGTGCTAACGTCTGTTTTTAAAAAGGAGAAGAAGAAAAGAGCAGCGAGGCTTATCACAGCACATAAAAGACAACACGAGGTGCCATTCACGGGCGCTGCA